>NC_056453.1:46056835-46251835 GCF_018296145.1 Oncorhynchus tshawytscha | reverse complement strand
GTCTCTCTCTGCCTCTCTCTCTTTCAGTCTCTCTCTGTCTCTCTCTTTCAGTCTCTCTCTGTCTCTCTCTTTCAGTCTCTCTCTCTTTCAGTCTCTCTCTCTGTCTCTCTCTTTCAGTCTCTCTCTCTGTCTCTCTCTTTCAGTCTCTCTCTCTCTCTCTCTCAGTCTCT
The DNA here is from genome assembly GCF_018296145.1 of Oncorhynchus tshawytscha. Lineage (NCBI taxonomy): Eukaryota > Metazoa > Chordata > Actinopteri > Salmoniformes > Salmonidae > Oncorhynchus > Oncorhynchus tshawytscha. Next base: position 46,251,665 of record NC_056453.1, on the reverse strand, counting down.
CTCTGTCTCTCTCTTTCAGTCTCTCTCTGTCTCTCTCTTTCAGTCTCTCTCTCTTTCAGTCTCTCTCTCTGTCTCTCTCTTTCAGTCTCTCTCTGTCTCTCTCTCTTTCAGTCTCTCTCTCTGCCTCTCTCTCTTTCAGTCTGTCTCTCTGCCTCTCTCTTTCAGTCTCTCTCTCTCTCTCTTTCAGTCTCTCTCTGTCTCTCTCTCTTCTCTCTGTCTCTCTCTTTCAGTCTCTCTCTGTCTCTCTCTTTCAGTCTCTCTCTCTTTCAGTCTCTCTCTGTCTCTCTCTCTTTCAGTCTCTCTCTCTTTCAGTCTCTCTCTTTCTGTCTCTCTTTCAGTCTCTCTCTCTCAGTCTCTCTCTCTTTCAGTCTCTCTCTGTCTCTCTCTCTTTCAGTCTCTCTCTGTCTCTTTCTCTCTTTCTGTCTCTCTCTCTTTCAGTCTCTCTCTCTGTCTCTCTCTTTCAGTCTCTCTCTCTGTCTCTCTCTTTCAGTCTCTCTCTCTCTCTCTCTCTTTCAGTCTCTCTCTCTTTCAGTCTCTCTCTCTGTCTCTCTCTTTCTCTCTTCAGTCTCTCTCTCAGTCTCTCTCTTTCAGTCTCTCTCTCTGTCTCTCTCTTTCAGTCTCTCTCTCTCTCTCTCTTTCAGTCTCTCTCTGTCTCTCTCTCTTTCAGTCTCTCTCTGTCTCTCTCTCTTTCAGTCTGTCTCTGTCTCTCTCTTTCAGTCTCTCTCTGTCTCTCTCTTTCAGTCTCTCTCTGTCTCTCTCTCTGTCTCTCTCTGTCTCTCTCTCTTTCAGTCTGTCTCTGTCTCTCTCTCTTTCAGTCTCTCTCTCTGTCTCTCTCTCTTTCAGTCTGTCTCTGTCTCTCTCTTTCAGTCTGTCTCTGTCTCTCTCTTTCAGTCTCTCTCTGTCTCTCTCTTTCAGTCTCTCTCTCTTTCAGTCTGTCTCTCTCTGTCTCTCTCTCTTTCAGTCTGTCTCTCTCTCTTTCAGTCTGTCTGTCTCTCTCTCTGTCTCTCTCTCTTTCAGTCTGTCTCTCTCTCTGTCTCTCGCTCTTTCAGTCACTCGCTCTTTCAGTCACTCTCTCATGCTCTCCCACTCGGTGTGTCTCTCTCTCTCACACACACACACACACACACACACACACACACACACACACACACACACACACACACACACACACACACACACACACACACACACACAGTCAGTCAGTAGATATGACATGTAAGTCTTGTGTGTTCCAGTGACAGGGAGACCGTGCTCAGGGAACAGTCGTGTCACCCCTGATTTAGCCAAGTGGGATGAGGACTGCAACACCTGCCAGTGCTTTAATGGGAAGGTTGTCTGTACTCGAGTACGTATCTAAACTCTTACCTTTACCTTGTTAACAAACTATAAACTCTTACATTTACCTTGTTAACAAACTATAAACTCTTACATTTACCTTGTTAACAAACTATAAACTCTTACATTTACCTTGTTAACAAACCATAAACTCTTACATTTACCTTGTTAACAAACTATAAACTCTTACATTTACCTTGTTAACAAACTATAAACTCTTACATTTACCTTGTTAACAAACTATAAACTCTTACATTTACCTAAAGTTGAAGTTTACATACACTCAGTTGGAATCATTAAAACTTGTTTTTCAACCACTCCACAAATTTCTTGTTAACAAACTATAGTTTTGGCAAGTTGGTTAGGACATCTACTTTGTGCATGACACAAGTAATTTATCTAACATTTGTTTACAGACAGATTATTTCACTTATGATTCACTGTATCACAATTCCAGTGGGTCAGAAGTTCAGAAGTACCAAATACTAATTGAGTGTATGTAAACTTCTGACCCACTGGGAATGTGATGAAAGAAATAAAAGCTGAAAATAATCATGCTCTCTACTATTCTTCTGACATTTCACATTCTTAAAATAAGATGGTGATCCTAACTGACCTAAAACAGGTTTTTTTTTATAAGGGATGTCAGGAATTGTGAAAAACTAAGTTTAAATGTATTTGCCTAAGGTGTTATGTAAACTTCTGACTTCAACTGTAGATGTATCTTAGAGGGCTGCAAAACTCTGCTACCTTTCCCAAAAAGTTCCAGGTTTTCCAGAAATCCTCATTAGAGTTCCCAGTTGGAGGATTCCTGGACTCAGGGGGGAATTATCAGGGAGGGAGCTGGGATTGGGAATCCTGGATTCAGGGGGGAATTATCAGGGAGGGAGCTGGGATTGGGAATCCTGGATTCAGAGGGGAATTATCAGGGAGGAGCTGGGATTGGGATTTCTGGATTCAGGGGGAATTTATCAGGGAGGGAGCTGGGATTCCTGGATTCAGAGGGGAATTATCAGGGAGGGAGCTGGGATTGGGATTCCTGGATTCAGGGGGGAATTATCAGGGAGGGAGCTAGGATTGGGATTCCTGGATTCAGGGTGGAATCATCAGGGAGGGAGCTGGGATTGGGATTCCTGGATTCAGAGGGGAATTATCAGGGAGGGAGATGGGATTGGAATTCCTGGATTCAGGGGGAATTATCAGGGAGGGAGCTGGGATTGGGATTCCTGGATTCAGGGGGAATTATCAGGGAGGGAGCTGGGATTGGGATTCCTGGATTCAGGGGGCATTATCAGGGAGGGAGCTGGGATTGGGATTCCTGGATTCAGAGGGGAATTATCAGGGAGGAGCTGGGATTGGGATTCCTGGATTCAGGGTGGAATCATCAGGGAGGGAGCTGGGATTGGGATTCCTGGATTCAGAGGGGAATTATCAGGGAGGGAGATGGGATTGGGATTCCTGGATTCAGGGGGAATTATCAGGGAGGGAGATGGGATTGGGATTCCTGGATTCAGGGGGGAATTATCAGGGAGGAAGATGGGACTGGGATTCCTGGATTCAGGGGGAATTTATCAGGGAGGGAGCTGGAATTGGGAATTCTGGATTCAGGGGGAATTTATCAGGGAGGGAGCTGGGATTCCTGGATTCAGAGGGGAATTATCAGGGAGGGAGCTGGGATTGGGAATCCTGGATTCAGGGGGAATTATCGGGGAGGGAGCTGGGATTGGGAATCCTGGAAAACCTGGCAATGTTGGGAAAGTCACTGTCATTTTTTAACCCTGGTGTCTTGAATGTGTCTATCCTGTATCTCACATTACAGATATTTTGGTTTTACAGACGTGATGTATTGATTGATTCTTTAATTGATTGATTTCAGATATGGTGTGGCCTTAGGTCCTGCCGAGTTAAAGGCCACGGTAGCAGAGGAGGTGGGGTCGGGTGTCTGTCTGGTCAGAGCTGTGTACCAATCAGGGAGGAGCAGTGTTTCATCCGACCGTGTCTGGGTCAGGGGGAGTGCCACCCCTCCTCTCCACCGCCCAACAAATGCCACCCCAGCTCCGGTTACCACGACAACAGCTGTGCTAACGTAACACTTACGTTCACCAAAGAGACCATGCCCAAAGTGAGTCAGAGTAGAGAGATTAATTTTCCTCTTTTCTTCCCTTACTACCCTTCTACTCAGCAGCTCAGCAGCTCAGACACTCTCTAACCTATTCCATATAGTGCACTACTTTTGCCTAGGAAGCCAGAGATTGAGTTAAGGGCTATTGGGTTACTTTCCCTTTCCTCCTCCACCTTTCTGCTCTCAGCTTAGCCGTTCGGCTCTCAGCTTAGCCGTTAGGTCCCCCTCTCTCCTCATCCTCTGGTCCCCTCTCTCCTCATCCTCTGGTCCCCCTCTCTCCTCATCCTCTGGTCCCCCTCTCTCCTCATCCTCTGGTGCCCCCCTCTCTCTCATCCTCTGGTCCCCCGCCTCATCCTCTGTCCCCCTCTCTCCTCATCCTCTGGTCCCCCTCTCTCCTCGTTCAGAGTAGAGAGATTAATCCTCTGGTCCCCCTCTCTCCTCATCCTCTGGTCCCCCTCTCTCCTCATCCTCTGGTCCCCATCCCTCATCCTCTGGTCCCCCTCTCTCCTCATCCTCTAATTTTCCCCCTCTCTCCTCATTCTCTGGTCCCCCTCTCTCCTCATCCTCTGGTCCCCCTCTCTCCTCATCCTCTGGTCCCCTCTCCTCATCCTCTGGTCCCTCTCCCTCATCCTCTGGTCCCCCTCTCTCCTCATCCTCTCCCCTCTCTCCTCATCCTCTGGTCCCCCTCTCTCCTCATCCTCTGGTCCCCCTTTCTCCTCATCCTCTGGTCCCCCTGTCTCCTCATCATTCTCTGGTCCCCTCTCTCCTCATTCTCTGGTCCCCCTGTCTCCTCATTCCTCTGGTCCCCTCTCTCCTCATTCTCTGGTCCCCCTCTCTCCTCATTCTCTGGTCCCCCTCTCTCCTCATTCTCTGGTCCCCCTCTCTCCTCATCCTCTGGTCCCCCTCTCTCCTCATTCTCTGGTCCCCCTCTCTCCTCATCCCTGGTCCCCCTCTCTCCTCATCCTCTGGTCCCCCTCTCTCCTCATCCTCTGGTCCCCCTCTCTCCTCATCCTCTGGTCCCCCTCTCTCCTCATCCTCTGGTCCCCCTCTCTCCTCATCCTCTGGTCCCCCTCTCTCCTCATCCTCTGGTCCCCCTCTCTCCTCATCCTCTGGTCCCCCTCTCTCCTCATCCTCTGGTCCCCCTCTCTCCTCATCCTCTGGTCCCCCTCTCTCCTCATCCTCTGGTCCCCTCTCTCCTCATCCTCTGGTCCCCCTCTCTCCTCATCCTCTGGTCCCCCTCTCTCCTCATCCTCTGGTCCCCCTCTCTCCTCATCCTCTGTTCCCCCTCTCTCCTCATTCTCTGGTCCCCCTCTCTCCTCATTCTCTGGTCCCCCCTCTCCTCATTCTCTGGTCCCACTCTCTCTTCATCCTCTGGTCCCCCTCTCTCCTCATCCTCTGGTCCCCCTCTCTCCTCATCCTCTGGTCCCCCTGTCTCCTCATTCATTCTCTGGTCCCCCTCTCTCCTCATTCTCTGGTCCCCCTCTCTCCTCATTCTCTGGTCCCCCTCTCTCCTCATTCTCTGGTCCCCCTCTCTCCTCATCCTCTGGTCCCCCTCTCTCCTCATTCTCTGGTCCCCCTCTCTCCTCATCCCCTGGTCCCCCTCTCTCCTCATTCTCTGGTCCCCCTCTCTCCTCATTCTCTGGTCCCCCTCTCTCCTCATCCTCTGGTCCCCCTCTCTCCTCATCCTCTGGTCCCCTTCGTTCCTCATCCGCTGGTCCCCCTCTCTCCTCATCCTCTCTGGTCCCCCTCTCTCCCCCTCCTCTCCAGGGTCTGAATCTTGTTTCCCATGGTCTGAGTAAACTCCAAACTCCAAACAGGCTGTCATGTGCCTTTTACTGAGGAGTGGCTTCTGTCTGGCCTCTCTACCGTAAAGGCCTAATTGGTGGAGTGCTGCAGAGATGGTTGTCCTTCTGGAAGATTCTCCCATCTCCACAGAGGAACTTTAGAGCTCTGTCAGTGACCATCGGGTTCTTGGTCACCTCCCTGACCAAGGCCCTTCTCCCCTGATTGGTCAGTTTGGCTGGGAGGCCATCTCTAGGAAGAGACTTGGTGGTTCCAAACTTCTTCCATTTAAGGATGATGGAGGTCACTGTGTTCTTGGGGACCTTCAATGCTGCAGAAATGTTTTGGTACCCTCCCCAGATCTGTGCCTCGACACAATCCTGCCTCTGAACTCTACGGACATTTCCTTCAACCTCATGGCTTGGTTTTTGCTCTGACATGCACTGTCAACTGTGGGACCTTATATAGACAGGTGTGTGTCTTTCCAAATCATGTCCATGAATTTAACACAGGTGGACTCCAATCCAAAGTTAAATCAATATTAATATTGGTGATATTTACAATATGGTTTGAATAGTTCTTTACTGGTTGACCTTTTCTTGCGGAAACAGGTCACAAATCTTGCTGCTGTGATGGCACACTGTGGTTTTTCTTCCTATAGATATGGGAGATTATCAAGATTGGGTTTGTTTTTGGGATTCTTTGTGGATCTGTGTAATCTGAGGGAAATATGTGTCTCTAATATGGTCATACGTTGGACAGGAGGTTAGGAAGTGCAGCTCAGTTTCCACCTCATTTTGTGGGCAGTGAGCACATAGCCTGTCTTCTCTTGAGAGCCATGTCTGTCTATGGCGGCCTTTCTCAATAGCAAGGTTGTGCTCACTGAGTCTGTACATAGTCAAAGCTTTCCTTAGGTTTGGGTCAGTCACAGTGGTCAGGTATTCTGCCGCTGTGTACTCTCTGTTTATGGCCAAATAGCATTCTAGTTTGCTCTGTTTTTTTGTTATTTCTTTCCAATGTGTCAAGTAATTATCTTTTTATTTTCTCATGATTTGGTTGGGTCTAATTGTGCTGCTGTCCTGGGGCTCTGTGGGGTGTGTTTGTGTTTGTGAACAGAGCCCCAGGACCAGCTTGCTTAGGGGACACTTCTCCAGGTTCATCTCTCTGTAGGTGATGGCTCTGTAGAGTGTGTTTGTGTTTGTGAACAGAGCCCCAGGACCAGCTTGCTTAGGGGACTCTTCTCCAGGTTCATCTCTCTGTAGGTGATGACTCTTCTCCAGGTTCATCTCTCTGTAGGTGATGGCTCTGTGGGGTATGTTTGTGTTTGTGAACAGAGCCCCAGGACCAGCTTGCTTAGGGGACTCTTCTCCAGGTTCATCTCTCTGTAGGTGATGACTCTTCTCCAGGTTCATCTCTCTGTAGGTGATGGCTCTGTGGGGTGTGTTTGTGTTTGTGAACAGAGCCCCAGGACCAGCTTGCTTAGGGACACTTCTCCAGGTTCATCTCTCTGTAGGTGATGGCTCTGTGGGGTGTGTTTGTGAACAGAGCCCCAGGACCAGCTTGCTTAGGGACTCTTCTCCAGGTTCATCTCTCTGTAGGTGATGGCTCTGTGGGGTGTGTTTGTGTTTGTGAACAGAGCCCCAGGACCAGCTTGCTTAGGGGACTCTTCTCCAGGTTCATCTCTCTGTAGGTGATGGCTCTGTAGGGTGTGTTTGTGTTTGTGAACAGAGCCCCAGGACCAGCTTGCTTAGGGGACTCTTCTCCAGGTTCATCTCTCTGTGATGGGTGATGGCTCTGCTTAGGGGACACTTCTCCAGGTTTCATCTCTGTAGGTGATGGCTCTGTGGGGTGTGTTTGTGAACAGAGCCCCAGGACCAGCTTGCTTAGGGGACTCTTCTCCAGGTTCATCTCTCTGTAGGTGATGGCTCTGTAGAGTGTGTTTTTGTTTGTGAACAGAGCCCCAGGACCAGCTTGCTTAGGGGACACCTCTCCAGGGTCATCTCTCTGTAGGTGATGACTCTTCTCCAGGTTAATCTCTCTGTAGGTGATGGCTCTGTAGGGTGTGTTTGTGTTTGTGAACAGAGCTCCAGGACCAGCTTGCTTAGGGGACACTTCTCCAGGTTCATCTCTCAGTAGGTTATGGCTCTGTAGGGTGTGTTTGTGAACAGAGCTCCAGGACCAGCTTGCTTAGGGACTCTTCTCCAGGTTCATCTCTCTGTAGGTGATGGCTCTGTAGGGTGTGTTTGTGTTTGTGAACAGAGCCCCAGGACCAGCTTGCTTTGGGGACTCTTCTCCAGGTTCATCTCTCTGTAGGTGATGGCTCTGTAGGGTGTGTTTGTGTTTGTGAACAGAGCCCCAGGACCAGCTTGCTTAGGGGACTCTTCTCCAGGTTCATCTCTCTGTAGGTGATGGCTCTGTAGGGTGTGTTTGTGTTTGTGAACAGAGCCCCAGGACCAGCTTGCTTAGGGGACTCTTCTCCAGGTTCATCTCTCTGTAGGTGATGGCTCTGTAGGGTGTGTTTGTGTTTGTGAACAGAGCCCCAGGACCAGCTTGCTTAGTTAGGGGACTCTTCTCCAGGTTCATCTCTCTGTAGGTGATGGCTCTGTGGGGTGTGTTTGTGTTTGTGAACAGAGCCCCAGGACCAGGGGACTCTTCTCCAGGGACATCTTCTCCAGGTTCATGGCTCTGTGGGGTCTGTTTGTGGTGATGGCTCTTCTCCAGGTTCATCTCTCTGTAGGTGATGGCTCTCTGGGGTTGTTTGTGTCTGTGAACAGAGCCCCAGGACCAGCTCTTAGGGGACACTTCTCCAGGTTCATCTCTCTGTAGGTGATGGCTCTTCTCCAGATTCATCTCTCTGTAGGTGATGGCTCTTCTCCAGGTTCATCTCTCTGTAGGTGATGGCTCTTCTCCAGGTTCATCTCTCTGTAGGTGATGGCTCTTCTCCAGGTTCATCTCTCTGTAGGTGATGGCTCTTCTCCAGGTTCATCTCTCTGTAGGTGATGGCTCTTCTCCAGGTTCATCTCTCTGTAGGTGATGGCTCCAGGTTCATCTTCTGTAGGTGATGGCTCTTCCCAGGACCATCTTCTGTAGGTGATGGCTCTTCTCCAGGTTCATCTCTCTGTAGGTGATGGCTCTGTGGGGTGTGTTTGTGTTTGTGAACAGAGCCCCAGGACCAGCTTGCTTAGGGGACTCTTCTCCAGGTTCATCTCTCTGTAGGTGATGGCTCTGTAGGGTGTGTTTGTGTTTGTGAACAGAGCCCCAGGACCAGCTTGCTTAGGGGACTCTTCTCCAGGTTCATCTCTCTGTAGGTGATGGCTCTGTAGGGTGTGTTTGTGTTTGTGAACAGAGCCCCAGGACTAGCTTGCTTAGGGGACTCTTCTCCAGGTTCATCTCTCTGTAGGTTACGGCTCTGTGGGGTGTGTTTGTGTTTGTGAACAGAGCCCCAGGACTAGCTTGCTTAGGGGAATCTTCTCCAGGTTCATCTCTATGTAGGTTATGGCTCTGTGGGGTGTGTTTGTGTTTGTGAACAGAGCCCCAGGACCAGCTTGCTTAGGGGACACTTCTCCAGGTTCATCTCTCTGTAGGTGATGGCTCTGTGGGGTGTGTTTGTGTTTGTGAACAGAGCCCCAGGACCAGCTTGCTTAGGGGACACTTCTCCAGGTTCATCTCTCTGTAGGTGATGGCTCTTCTCCAGATTCATCTCTCTGTAGGTGATGGCTCTTCTCCAGGTTCATCTCTCTGTAGGTGATGGCTCTTCTCCAGGTTCATCTCTCTGTAGGTGATGGCTCTTCTCCAGGTTCATCTCTCTGTAGGTGATGGCTCTTCTCCAGGTTCATCTCTCTGTAGGTGATGGCTCTTCTCCAGGTTCATCTCTCTGTAGGTGATGGCTCTTCTCCAGGTTCATCTCTCTGTAGGTGATGGCTCTTCTCCAGGTTCATCTCTCTGTAGGTGATGGCTCTTCTCCAGGTTCATCTCTCTGTAGGTGATTGCTCTTCTCCAGGTTCATCTCTCTGTAGGTGATGGCTCTTCTCCAGGTTCATCTCTCTGTAGGTGATGGCTCTTCTCCAGGTTCATCTCTCTGTAGGTGATGGCTCTTCTCCAGGTTCATCTCTCTGTAGGTGATGGCTCTTCTCCAGGTTCATCTCTCTGTAGGTGATGGCTCTTCTCCAGGTTCATCTCTCTGTAGGTGATGGCTCTTCTCCAGGTTCAACTCTCTGTAGGTGATGGCTCTTCTCCAGGTTCAACTCTCTGTAGGTTATGGCTCTTCTCCAGGTTCATCTCTCTGTAGGTTATGGCTCTTCTCCAGGTTCATCTCTCTGTAGGTGATTGCTCTTCTCCAGGTTCTTCTCTCTGTAGGTTATGGCTCTGTGGTGGAATGTGTCAGCATCGTTTCCTTTTAGGTGTTTGTAGAATTTTATAGCTTTTTTTGTGGATTTTGTTAATTAGCGGGTATCGGCCTAATTCTGCTCTTTATGCATTATTTGATGTTTTACGTTGTACAAAGAGGATCTTTTTTCAGAATTCTGCTTGCATAATCTTAATTTGGTGTTTGTCCAATTTGTGAATTCTTGGTTGGTGAGCAGACCTCACAACCATAAAGGGCAATGGGTTCTATAACTGATTCAAGTATTTGAGTTCTGATGTTTTGGCAGAGTGCTGATGTTAGTCTCACTCCCTCTCTCTCTAACCCTCTCTGTCTCACTCTCTCTCTCTCTAACCCTCTCTGTCTCTCTCTCTGTTTCTATAACCCCCCCCCCTCTCTCTCTCTCTCTTTCTCTCTCTCTAACCCTCCCTCTGTTTCCCTCTCTCTCTCTCTCTCTCTCTCTAACCCTCTCTCTTTCTCTCTCTCTCTAACCCTCCCTCTCTTTCCCTCTCTCTCTCTAACCCTCCCTCTGTTTCCCTCTCTCTCTCTCTCTCTAACCCCCTCTCTCTCTCTCTAACCCTCTCTCTCTCTCTAACCCCCTCTCTCTCTCTCTAACCCTCTCTCTCTCTCTTTCTCTCTCTCTAACCCTCCCTCTTTCCCGCTCTCTCTCTAACCCCCTCTCTCTCTCTCTCTCTCTCTCTAACCCTCTCTCTCTCTCTAACCCTCCCTCTGTTTCCCTCTCTCTTTCTCTCTGTCTAACCCTCTCTCTCTCTAACCCCCCTCTCTCTCTCTCTCTCTCTAACCCCTCTCTCTCTCTCTCTCTCTCTCTCTCTAACCCTCCCTCTGTTTCCCTCTCTCTAACCCTCTCTCTCTCTAACCCCCTCTGTGTCCCTCTCTCTAACCCTCCCTCTGTTTCCCTCTCTCTATTTCTCTCTCTCTAACCCTCCCTCTGTTTCCTCTCTCTCTCTCTCTCTCTCTCTCTCTCTCTCTCTCTCTCTCTCTCTCCAACCCTCTCTCTGTTTCCGTCTCTCTCTCTCTAACCGTCTCTCTGTTTCCCTCTCTCTCTCTGTTTCTCGTTCTCTCTCTCGCTCTCTCTGTTTCTCGTTCTCTCTCTCCCTCTACTCGCTGTCTCTCTCTCCAGGGTCTGAGTATTGAGGCAGTGTGTAAGCAGCTGAGACAACTGTACGTGGTCAAGAATGTGTCCTCTGAGTATTCTGTTTCCATAACCTGTGACCCTTCAACCTCTGCCAGCAACGAGATCCATCTCAGCATCGTAAGTCACGTCCTGTCACGTGTGTGTACGTTTGTCAGGAGTTTGGGTTCAAGTGGACTGTAAGGAAAATGGAAAATAATGTATGCAAAGCTGGCATGCTTAACCCTCCCTTATCCTCAATACATCTAAGTCTACAGTACTGAGCTCCTGACTCTAAAACCCAGTCTGTACTCCCTGTATATTCTCTCTGAGGCATTTCATGTGTCACATGCGTAATAGTGTGTATATATATATATATATATATATATATATATGTATAATAGGGTAATAGTTACACATTAGATACACTGACTGTTTTGGTGAACTTACTTTTGGTCAGGAGTGGTGCTCTCTTGTTAGACCAGATCACCTTTATTTAACCAGGTAGTCCAGTTCACCTTTATTTAACCAGGTAGACCAGATCACCTTTATTTAACCAGGTAGACCAGATCACCTTTATTTAACCAGGTAGACCAGATCACCTTTATTTAACCAGGTAGACCAGATCACCTTTATTTAACCAGGTAGATCAGATCACCTTTATTTAACCAGGTAGACCAGATCACCTTTATTTAACCAGGTAGACCAGATCACCTTTATTTAACCAGGTGGACCAGATCACCTTGATTTTACCAGGTGGACCAGATCACCTTTATTTAACCAGGTAGACCAGATCACCTTTATTTAACCAGGTAGACCAGATCACCTTTATTTAACCAGGTAGACCAGATCACCTTTATTTAACCAGGTGGACCAGATCACCTTGATTTTACCAGGTGGACCAGATCACCTTTATTTAACCAGGTAGACCAGATCACCTTTATTTAACCAGGTAGACCAGATCACCTTTATTTAACCAGGTAGACCAGATCACCTTTATTTAACCAGGTAGACCAGATCACCTTTATTTAACCAGGTAGACCAGATCACCTTTATTTAACCAGGTGGACCAGACCACCTTTATTTAACCAGGTGGACCAGATCACCTTTATTTAACCAGGTAGACCAGATCACCTTTATTTAACCAGGTAGACCAGATCACCTTTATTTAACCAGGTAGACCAGATCACCTTTATTTAACCAGGTGGACCAGATCACCTTTATTTAACCAGGTAGACCAGATCACCTTTATTTAACCAGGTGGCCAGTTGAGAACAAGTTCTCATTTACAACTGAGACCTGGCCAAGATAAAGCAAAGCAGTGCGACACAAACAACAACACAGAGTTACACATGGAATAAACAAACATACAGTCAATAACACAATAACACAACAACACAGAGTTACACATGGAATTAACAAACATACAGTCAATAACACAATAACACAACAACACAGAGTTACACATGGAATAAACAAACATACAGTCAATAACACAATAACACAACAACACAGAGTTACACATGGAATAAACAAACATACAGTCAATAACATAGTGGCAAAGTAATTACAATTTAGCAATTAACACTGGAGTGATATATGAGCAGATGCTGATGTGCAGAAATACTGTGGTGCAAAAGAGCAGAAAAAAAACAAAAAACATATGGGGATGAGGTAGGTTGTTGGTTGGATGGGCTATGTACAGATGGGCTGTGTACAGCTGCAGCGATCGGTCAGCTGCTCTGACAGCGGATGCTTGAAGTTAGTGAGGGAGATATAAGTCTCCAACTTCAGTGATTTTTGCAATTCGTTCCAGTCACTGGCAGCAGAGAACTAGAAGGAAAGGAGGCCAAATGAGGTATTGGCTTTGGGCATGACCAGTGAGATATACCTACTGGAGCACGTGCTATGGGTGGGTGTTGCTATGGTGACCAGTGAGCTGAGATAAGGCGGAGCGTTACCTAGCAGAGACTTGTAGATGACCTGGAGCCAGTGGGTTTGGCGACGTATATGTAGCGAGGACCAGCCAACGAGAGCTTACAGATCACTATGGTGGGTAGTACAGTGGGGCAAAAAAGTATTTAGTCAGCCACCAATTGTGCAAGATCTCCCACTTAAAAAGATGAGAGAGGCCTGTAATTTTCATCATAGGTACACTTCAACTATGACAGACAAAATGAGAAAAAAAATCCAGAAAATCACATTGTAGGATTTTTAATGAATTTATTTGCAAATTATGGTGGAAAATAAGTATTTGGTCACCTACAAACAAGCAAGATTTCTGGCTCTCACAGACCTGTAACTTCTTCTTTAAGAGGCTCCTCTGTCCTCCACTTGTTACCTGTATTAATGGCACCTGTTTGAACTTGTTATCAGTATAAAAGACACCTGTAAAATCAAATCAAATCAAATCAAATTTTATTTGTCACATACACATGGTTAGCAGATGTTAATGCGAGTGTAGCGAAATGCTTGTCCACAACCTCAAACAGTCACACTCCAAACTCCACTATGGACAAGACCAAAGAGCTGCCATAGGACACCAGAAACAAAATTGTAGACCTGCACCAGGCTGGGAAGACTGAATCTGCAATAGGTAAGCAGCTTGGTTTGAAGAAAACAACTGTGGGAGCAATTATTAGGAAATGGAAGACATACAAGACCAATGATAATCTCCCTCGATCTGGGGCTCAACACAAGATCTCACCCTGTGGGGTCAAAATGATCACAAGAACGGTGAGCAAAAATCCCAGAACCACACGGGGGGACCTAGTGAATGACCTGCAGAGAGCTGGGACCAAAGTAACAAAGCCTACCATCAGTAACACATTACGCCGCCAGGGACTCAAATCCTGCAGTGCCAGACGTGTCCCCCTGCTTAAGCCAGTACATGATGTCCAGGCCCGTCTGAAGTTTGCTAGAGAGCATTTGGATGATCCAGAAGAAGATTGGGAGAATGTCATATGGTCAGATGAAACCAAAATATAACGTTTTGGTAAAAACTCAACTTGTCGTGTTTGGAGGACAAAGAATGCTGAGTTGCCTCCAAAGAACACCATACCTACTGTGAAGCATGGGGGTGGAAACATCATGCTTTGGGGCTGTTTTTCTGCAAAGGGACCAGTACACTGATCCGTGTAAAGGAAAGAATGAATGGGGCCATGTATCGTGAGATTTTGAGTGAAAACCTCCTTCCATCAGCAAGGGCATTGAGTTCTCTCCCAGAACTTTTTGGAATTAGTGCTGCAGGATGCAAATTTCTGTTTGAAAAAGCTAGCCTTTGCTTTCCTAACTGACTGTGTGTATTGGTTCCTAACTTCCCTGAAAAGTTGCATATCGCGTGGGTTATTCAAAGCTAGTGCAGAACGTCACAGGATGCTCTCTGGAGCTCTGTTCAGCTCTGTGGAGCTCTGTTCAACTGTTTGGAGCTCTGTTCAACTGTTTGGAGCTCTGTTCAGCTGTGTGGAGCTCTGTTCAGCTGTGTGGAGCTCTGTTCAGCTGTGTGGAGCTCTGTTCAGCTATGTGGAGCTCTGTTCAGCTATGTGGAGCTCTGTTCAGCTGTGTGGAGCTCTGTTCAGCTGTGTGGAGCTCTGTTCAGCTATGTGGAGCTCTGTTCAGCTATGTGGAGCTCTGTTCAGCTATGTGGAGCTCTGTTCAGCTGTGTGGAGCTCTGTTCAGCTGTGTGGAGCTCTGTTCAGCTATGTGGAGCTCTGTTCAGCTCTGTGGAGCTCTGTTCAGCTCTGTGGAGTGATGTGGAGCTCTGTTCAGCTCTCTGGAGCTCTGTTCAGCTCTGTGGAGTGATGTGGAGCTCTGTTCAGCTATGTGGAGCTCTGTTCAGCTATGTGGAGCTCTGTTCAGCTATATTGAGCTACATGGTGTCATGGAGTATTGTGTTCAAAGCTGAAAAGATAAACAACTGTAACACTAAACTAGTTCTATATCTGATGACGATACTGTGTAGCAAGACTTCTCCAACTCGGGTTACAAATGCTGCCAACTTTCCCCAAGTTCTATTGACCCTCCTCTAGAATTCCTGGTTGAAAAATGTTGTTATGATTCCAGAATTCCTACAACCTGGATTTCTGAGAAACCAAGGAATTTTGTTTCAGAAATTGCTCTGTTAGACTGCAGCCAAGGACAGAAAAAAGCATCAAAACTACTCTAGTAATCTGACGAAGGCATTATGTATCAAGACGTTTTCAACATACAATACCTAACCCCTCTTGTGTTTTCTCAGCTCCATCTCTCCCAACAACTGTGGTCGGTTTTTCATAGAAGGTTGGGATAAACCTAGTCACATGTAGCCATCCTTCGACATGAGAAGGACTAACGAGGCTTTGATGAAGCAGAAGACACATTTTGTTACATATTTGATTCTTCTTTCCAGGAACAGCGGCTAGACAGATCACCTACTGTATAAAGGAGATAAGATACACAACACTCTCTCTCCTCGCTCTCTTCTCTCTCTCTCTCCTCGCTCTCGCTCTCCTCTCTCTCTCTCCTCGCTCTCTTCTCTCTCTCTCCTCGCTCTCTTCTCTCTCTCTCTCTCCTCTCTCTCTCTCCTCTCTCTCTCTCCTCTCTCTCTCCTCACTCTCGCTTTCTTCTCTCTCTCTCCTCGCTCTCGCTCTCCTCTCTCTCTCTCCTCGCTCTCTCTCTCTCTCTCTCTCTCCTCACTCTCACCCTCTTCTCTCTCTCTCCTCGCTCTCGCTCTCTCTCTCTCTCTCCTCGCTCTCTTCTCTCTCTCTCTCTCCTCTCTCTCTCTCCTCTCTCTCTCTCTCTCTCTCTCTCTCTCTCTCTCCTCTCTCTCGCCTCTCTCTCTCTCCTCTCTCTCCTCTCTCTCTCTCTCTCTCTCTCTCTCTCTCTCTCTCTCTCTCTCTCTCTCTCCTCTCTCTCCTCTCTCTCTCTCTCCTCTCTCTCCTCGCTCTCGCCTCTCTCTCTCTCCTCTCTCTCCTCTCTCTCTCTCCTCTCTCTCTCTCCTCTCTCTCCTCTCTCTCTCTCCTCTCTCTCCTCTCTCTCTCTCCTCGCTCCTCTCTCTCTCTCTCTCTTCAGTACACAGTGGACCAGTGGATGGACAATTCACCTATAAAGGAGATAACAGAGAGGATCATCGATCTGGTGTCTAAACGCCATGGCAACAACAGCATCATCACCGCCATTGCTGAGGTCAGAGTGCAGCGGACGCCGAGCACTAGCCACACCGGTATGAACCCCCTGCAACACATATGCTCACTCGCCCTCCCGCCCACAGACACACAGCCAAACCGGTACACACCACACACACACACACACAGCCAAACCGGTACACACCACACACACACACACACACACACACACAGTCAAACCGGTACACACCACACACACAGCCAGAATCTGCCATCATAAGCTTTGAGAATGGTGTTCTTGGTGCTCAGATAGAGGGGCCACTTCTTGCCAATGGCGTACTGGAAGCAGCTATGTGCAAAGCCTGAAATAGACTCATCTGTGTTGTACATGCCCATTCCACAGCTACCTCCGGGGAACTTGTAGACCTCCCACACAGCCAAACCGGTACACACACACACAGCCAAACCGGTACACACACACACAGCCAAACCGGTACACACACACACAGCCAAACCGGTACACACACACACACACACACACAGCCAAACCGGTACACACACACACAGCCAAACCGGTACACACCACACACACACACACACACACAGCCAAACCGGTACACACCACACACACACACACACAGCCAAACCGGTACACACCACACACACACACACAGCCAAACCGGTACACACCACACACACACACACAGCCAAACCAGTACACACCACACACACACGCACACAGCCAAACCGGTACACACCACACACACACACAGCCAAACCAGTACACACCACACACACACACACACACAGCCAAACCGGTACACACCACACACACACACACAGCCAAACCGGTACACACCACACACACACAGCCAAACCAGTACACACCAATCCAAACCAGTACACACCACACACACACACAGCCAAACCAGTACACACCACACACACACACACAGCCAAACCGGTACACACCACACACACACACAGCCAAACCAGTACACACCAATCCAAACCAGTACACACCACACACACACACAGCCAAACCGGTACACACCACACACACACACAGCCAAACCAGTACACACCAATCCAAACCAGTACACACCACACACACACACAGCCAAACCAGTACACACCAATCCAAACCAGTACACACCACACACACACACAGCCAAACCGGTACACACCACACACACACACACACACACAGCCAAACCGGTACACACCACACACACACACACAGCCAAACCAGTACACACCACACACACACACACACAGCCAAACCAGTACACACCACACACACACACAGCCAAACCAGTACACACCACACACACACACACACACAGCCAAACCGGTACACACCACACACACACACAGCCAAACCAGTACACACCACACACACACACAGCCAAACCAGTACACACCACACACACACACACAGCCAAACCGGTACACACCACACACACACACAGCCAAGCCAGTACACACCAATCCAAACCAGTACACACCAATCCAAACCAGTACACACCAATCCAAACCAGTACACACCAATCCAAACCAGTACACACCACACACACACACAGCCAAACCAGTACACACCACACACACACACAGCCAAACCAGTACACACCACACACACACACAGCCAAACCAGTACACACCACACACACACACAGCCAAACCAGTACACACCACACACACACACAGCCAAACCAGTACACACCACACAAACACACAGCCAAACCAGTACACACCACACACACACACAGCCAAACCAGTACACACCACACACACACACAGCCAAACCAGTACACACCACACACACACACAGCCAAACCGGTACACACCACACACACACACAGCCAAACCAGTACACACCACACACACACACAGCCAAACCAGTACACACCACACACACACACACAGCCAAACCAGTACACACCACACACACACACAGCCAAACCAGTACACACCACACACACACACAGCCAAACCAGTACACACCACACACACACACAGCCAAACCGGTACACACCACACACACACACAGCCAAACCAGTACACACCAATCCAAACCAGTACACACCACACACACACACAGCCAAACCAGTACACACACACACACACACAGCCAAACCGGTACACACCAATCCAAACCAGTACACACCACACACACACAGCCAAACCAGTACACACCACACACACACACAGCCAAACCAGTACACACCACACACACACACAGCCAAACCAGTACACACCACACACACACACAGCCAAACCAGTACACACCACACACACACACAGCCAAACCAGTACACACCACACACACACACAGCCAAACCAGTACACACCACACACACACACAGCCAAACCAGTACACACCACACACACACACAGCCAAACCAGTACACACCACACACACACACAGCCAAACCAGTACACACCACACACACACACAGCCAAACCAGTACACACCACACACACACACAGCCAAACCAGTACACACCACACACACACACAGCCAAACCAGTACACACCACACACACACACAGCCAAACCAGTACACACCACACACACACACAGCCAAACCAGTACACACCAATCCAAACCAGTACACACCACACACACACACAGCCAAACCAGTACACACCAATCCAAACCAGTACACACCACACACACAGTCTCTCTGTTTTCTCTCTATCAATTTCAATTTATTGTCATGGGAAACATATGTTAACTTTGCCAAAGCAAGTGAAGTAGATAATAAACAAAAGTGAAATAAACAGAAATGAATAGTAAACATTACACATACAGAAGTTTCAAAAATAATAAAGACATTACAAATGTCATATGTCTATATTCAGTGTTGTAACGATGTTAAAATAGTTAAAGTACACAAGGGAAAATAAATAAGCATAAATATGGGTTGTATTTACAATGGTGTTTGTTCTTCACTGGTTGCCCTTTTCTCGTGGCAACAGGTCACAAATCTTGCTGCTGTGATGACACACTGTGGAATTTCATCCAGTAGATATGGGAGTTTGTTTTCGAATTCTTTGTGGGTCTGTGTAATCTGAGGGAAATGTGTGTCTCTAATATGGTCATACATTGGACAGGAGGTTAGGAAGTGCATCTCAGTTTCCACCTCATTTTGTGGGCAGTGAGCACATAGCCTGTCTTCTCTTGAGAGCCATGTCTGCCTACGGCGGCCTTTCTCAATAGCAAGGCTATGCTCACTGAGTCTGTACATAGTCAAAGATTTCCTTAAGTTTGGGTCAGTCACAGTGGTCAGGTATTCTGCTACTGTGTACTCTCTGTTTATGGCCAAATAGCATTCTAGTTTGCTCTGTTTTTTTGTTAATTCTTTCCAATGTGTCAAGTAATTATCTTTTTGTTTTCTCATGATTTGGTTGGGTCTCATTGTGCTGCTGTCCTGGGGCTCTGTAGGGTGTGTTTGTGTTTGGGAACAGAGCCCCAGGACCAGCTTGCTTAGGGGACTCTTCTCCAGGTTAATTTCTCTGTAGGTAATTTTTGATTTATTTAACAGGAAAAGCCCATTGAGACCCAGAGTCTCTTTTTCAAGGGAGACCTGACCAAGAAGGCAGCAACAATCAATACATCACATCATTAAAACATACAACAATCAATACAGAATTAAGACATACAACAATACAACAACATGATCCAGACTAAAAAAAAAGCATTTTACAATCCTCTGTCTCCCATCAATATCTTAAATTCATTCAGGGTCACTAACACATCTAGATGAAGCAGGGATTCTAGACTATTCCATGAATCTGGTGCACAAGACGGGAAGGCAGTCTTGCCTAATACTGTAAATGTCCTGGGGACTTTAAGTAGCAACCACCAAGCAGACCGGGTATGGTAACATAGCAACCACCTAGCAGACTGGGTATGGTAACATAGCAACCACCTAGCAGACTGGGTATGGTAACATAGCAACCACCTAGCAGACCGGGTATGGTAACATAGCAACCACCTAGCAGACTGGGTATGGTAACATAGCAACCACCTAGCAGACCGGGTATGGTAACATAGCAACCACCTAGCAGACTGGGTATGGTAACATAGCAACCACCTAGCAGACTGGGTATGGTAACATAGCAACCACCTAGCAGACCGGGTATGGTAACATAGCAACCACCTAGCAGACCGGGTATGGTAACATAGCAACCACCTAGCAGACTGGGTATGGTAACATAGCAACCACCTAGCAGACCAGGTATGGTAACATAGCAACCACCTAGCAGACCGGGTGTGGTAACATATGAACCACCTAACAGACCGGGTGTGGTAACATAGCAACCACCTAGCAGCCCAGGTATGGTAACATATCAACCACCATGCAGACCAGGTATGGTAACATAGCAACCACCTAGCAGACAGGATATGGTAACATAGCAACCACCTAACAGACCGGGTTTGGTTACATAGCAACCACCTAGCAGACCGGGTATGGTAACATAGCAACCACCTAGCAGACAGGGTATGGTAACATAGCAACCACCTAGCAATCTGGGTATTTTATTTATTTATTTTTAATTTTTCCTTTACTTAACCAGGTAGGCTAGTTGAGAACAAGTTCTCATTTACAACTGCGACCTGGCCAAGATAAAGCATAGCAGTGTGAACAGACAACACAGAGTTACACATGGAGTAAACAATTAACAAGTCAATAACACAGTAGAAAAAAAAGAGAGTCTATATACATTGTGTGCAAAAGGCATGAGGAGGTAGGCGAATGATTACAATTTTGCAGATTAACACTGAAGTGATAAATGATCAGATGGTCATGTACAGGTAGAGATACTGGTGTGCAAAAGAGCATAAAAGTAAATAAATATAAACAGTATGGGGATGAGGTAGGTAAAAATGGGTGGGCTATTTACCGATAGACTATGTACAGCTGCAGCGATCGGTTAGCTGCTCAGATAGCAGATGTTTAAAGTTGGTGAGGGAGATAAAAGTCTCCAACTTCAGCGATTTTTGCAATTCGTTCCAGTCGCAGGCAGCAGAGAACTGGAAGGAAAGGCGGCCAAATGAGGTGTTGGCTTTAGGGATGATCAGTGAGATACACCTGCTGGAGCGCGTGCTACGGATGGGTGTTGCCATCTTGACCAGTGAACTGAGATAAGATGGAGCTTTACCTAGCATGGACTTGTAGATGACCTGGAGCCAGTGGGTCTGGCGACAAATATGTAGCGAGGGCCAGCCGACTAGAGCATACAAGTCGCAGTGGTGGGTGGTATAAGGGGCTTTGGTGACAAAACGGATGGCACTGTGATAAACTGCATCCAGTTTGCTGAGTAGAGTGTTGGAAGCTATTTTGTAGATGACATCGCCCGAAGTCAAGGATCGGTAGGATAGTCAGTTTTACTAGGGTAAGTTTGGCGGCGTGAGTGAAGGAGGCTTTGTTGCGGAATAGAAAGCCAACTCTAGATTTGATTTTAGATTGGAGATGTTTGATATGAGTCTGGAAGGAGAGTTTACAGTCTAGCCAGACACCTAGGTACTTATAGATGTCCACATATTCTAGTTCGGAACCATCCAGGGTGGTGATGCTGGTCAGGCGTGCGGGTGCAGGCAGCGAACGGTTGAAAAGCATGCATTTGGTTTTACTAGCGTTTAAGAGCAGTTGGAGGCCAGAGTCCAGTCTCTGTCAGACAGAGGAGGCTGCATGATAAACAGAGTCCAGTCTCTGTCAGACAGAGGAGGCTGCATGATAAACAGAGTCCAGTCTCTGTCAGACAGAGGAGGCTGCATGATAAACAGAGTCCAGTCTCTGTCAGACCAAGGAGGTTGTTTGCATATACACAACAAGTCACCGTTATCAATTATAGAGAGAAAAGTGGCCTGAACAAGCTTCTTTCTAGCCATAACCGGGAAGCAAGCCTTATTACGAAAATAAAAACCCAATTTCAATTGAAGCTTTTGTCACAAGATTATCTATATGAACTTTAAAGGACAACTTGTCATCCAACCATATACCTAGGTATTTGTAGGATGACACTTTTTCAATGGATAAGCCACCAGATGCGACACCTTCTCTGGCAGAGTTTTCTATTTTAACCTTTTTTTAACTAGGCAAGTCAGTTAAGAACAAATTCTTATTTTCAATGACGGCCTAGGAACAGTGGGTTAACTGCCTGTTCAGGGGCAGAACGACAGATTTGTCCCTTGTCAGCTCGGGGATTTGAACTTGCAACCTTCCGTTACTAGTCCAACGCTCTAACCACTAGGCTACCCTGCCTAAAGGTCATGAATATATTTTTCTGTACATTCAAGACCAGTTTGAGACCATGAAGGGAGGCCTGCAGTTGACTGAAACGCAGTCTGGAGCTCTTCAACAGCCTGAACCAGAGAAGGAGCACATGAATATATGACTGTATCATCTGCATATAGATGGAACTTTGCTGGTTGCATCCCGTTTCCCAAATCATTGTGAACAACACAGCTAAAATGGAACCCTGGGCCACACCTCCATTAATCTCTAGACAGCTAGACTTGTGATTGTCAGTTTTTACACATTGTGTTCTGTCAGAAAGATTGTTCCTAAACCAATTTACTGCCCCTTCACTGAAACCAATGTTACTGAGTCTAGCTAGCAACAATTCATGGTCAACTGAATCAAAGGCCTTTGATAAAGCTACAGAGCAGCACAATGTTGCTTTTTATCAAGTGCATTAATGATGTCGTTTGCCACTGCCGTAGTTGTGGTGCTGTACCCCGATCTAAAGCCAGACTGAAGGCTTTATGGAAGGTTTGGGAATCAAGGGCCTCTTTTCCAGGTTCATCTCTCTGTAGGTGATGGCTTTGTTATGGAAGGTTTGGAACGTTTTGTCCAGGAAGTTGTCTAGAAGGGATTGAATTTATTGTTACCTAATTGTTTTTTGTTAGGTTTCCACACTACTTTCCTTCCATCTATAGCATTTCTTAATATTATTCAGTTCCTTTGGCTTTGATGTCTCATGATTGAGTATTTCTCTGTTCAAGTAGACTGTGATTTTGCTGTGATCTGATAGGGGTGTCAGTGGGTTGACTGTGAACGCTCTGAAAGACTCTCGGTTGAGGTCAGTGATAAAGTAGTCTATAGTACTACTGCCAAGAGATGAGCTATAGGTGTACCTACCATAGGAGTCCCCTCGAAGCCTACCATTGGCTATGTACAGCCCCAGCGTGTGACAAGAGTTGCAGGAGTTGTGACCCGTTTTTGTTGGTTATGTTGTCATAGTTGTACCTAGGTGGGCATATGGGTGAGGAAATGCTGTCACCTCCAGGTAGGTGTTTGTCCCCCTGTGTGCTGAGGGTGTCAGGTTCTGGTCCAGTTCTGGCATTTAGGTCGCCACAGACTAGTCCATGTCCCTGGGCCTGGAAATGATTCACACAAAAGACACCGATTGTACTCCTTATGGACCCAAACACACGATGTCTAAATTCTGTAGTCCAGACACCCAGCGTGCCCTAGATCTTCTGTCTGAGGATCAACTAGGTTCACCCAGCTACATAATAATACACACAGGCACAAACGACCTGAGAACACAGCAGGAAAGTGTGGCCACAGCACTAAAGGGAGTGATTGAAAAAGCTTCTTCTACGTTCCCCAACGCACAAGTGGTTATCTCCACGAGAAGACTCCCCCCCTGCTACCATACAGCAGATAAACGCAAGTATTTTCTGTGACTGTGCCTCAAAACCAAATGTTTTCCTGGTCCACCATCCACCCTGGACTAGAACAGCCTTTAAGACCAGGTCCACCCTGGACTAGAACAGCCTTTATGACCAGGTCCACCCTGGACTAGAACAGCCTCTATGACCAGGTCCACCACTACACCCTGGACTAGAACAGCCTTTATGACCAGGTCCACCCTGGACTAGAACAGCCTTTATGACCAGGTCCAACCTGGACTAGAACAGCCTCTATGACCAGGTCCACCCTGGACTAGAACAGCCTCTATGACCAGGTCCACCCTGGACTAGAACAGCCTCTATGACCAGGTCCACCCTGGACTAGAACAGCCTCTATGACCAGGTCCACCACTCCACCCTGGACTAGAACAGCCTCTATGACCAGGTCCACCACTCCACCCTGGACTAGAACAGCCTCTATGACCAGGTCCACCCTGGACTAGAACAGCCTCAATGACCAGGTCCACCCTGGACTAGAACAGTCTCTATGACCAGGTCCACCCTGGACTAGAACAGTCTCTATGACCAGGTCCACCCTGGACTAGAACAGCCTCTATAACAGGGTCCACCCTGGACTATTACATTCTCAATGACCAGGTCCACCACTCCACCCTGGACTAGAACAGCCGCTATGACCAGGTCCACCCTGGACTAGAACAGCCTCTATGACCAGGTCCACCACTCCACCCTGGACTAGAACAGCCTCTATGACCAGGTCCACCACTACACCCTGTACTAGAACAGCCTCTATGACAATGTCCACCCTGGACTAGAACAGCCTCTATGACCAGGTCCACCCTGGACTAGACCAGCCTTTATGACCAGATCCACCTCTACAAGGCAGCAGTGCCCACCACTCCACCCTGGACT
This sequence comes from Oncorhynchus tshawytscha, assembly GCF_018296145.1. Classification (NCBI taxonomy): domain Eukaryota; kingdom Metazoa; phylum Chordata; class Actinopteri; order Salmoniformes; family Salmonidae; genus Oncorhynchus; species Oncorhynchus tshawytscha. The sequence goes on along the minus strand of NC_056453.1, from coordinate 46,227,252 downwards.
TGAACAGCCTCTATGACCAGGTCCACCACTACACCCTGGACTAGAACATCCTCTATGACCAGGTCCACCCTGGACTAGAACAGCCTCTATGACCAGGTCCACCACTACACCCTGGACTAGAAGAGCCTCTATGACCAGGTCCACCCCGGACTAGAACAGGCTCTATGACCAGGTCCACCCTGGACTAGAAGAGCCTCTATGACCAGGTCCACCCTGGACTAGAACAGCCTCTATGACCAGGTCCACCCTGGACTAGAACAGCCTCTATGACCAGGTCCATCACTCCACGCTGGACTAGAACAGCCTCCATGACCAGGTCCACCACGGACTAGAACAGCCTCTATGACCAGGTCCACCCTGGACTAGAACAGCCTCTATGACCAGGTCCACCCTGGACTAGAACAGCCTCTATGACCAGGTCCACCACTCCACGCTGGACTAGAACAGCCTCTATGACCAGGTCCACCCTGGTCTAGAACAGCCTTTATGACCAGGTCCACCCTGGACTAGAACAGCCTCTATGACCAGGTCCACCCTGGACTAGAACAGCCTCTATGACCAGGTCCACCCTGGACTAGAACAGCCTCTATGACCAGGTCCACCACTCCACCCTGGACTAGAACAGCCTCTATGACCAGGTCCACCACTCCACCCTGGACTAGAACAGCCTCTATGACCAGGTCCACCCTGGACTAGAACAGTCTCTATGACCAGGTCCACCCTGGACTAGAACAGCCTCTATAACCAGGTCCACCCTGGACTATTACATCCTCAATGACCAGGTCCACCACTACACCCTGGACTAGAACAGCCTCTATGACCAGGTCCACCCTGGACTAGAACAGCCTCTATGACCAGGTCCACCCTGGACTAGAACAGCCTCTATGACCAGGTCCATCACTCCACGCTGGACTAGAACAGCCTCCATGACCAGGTCCACCCTGGACTAGAAGAGCCTCCATGACCAGGTCCACCACGGACTAGAACAGCCTCTATGACCAGGTCCACCCTGGACTAGAACAGCCTCTATGACCAGGTCCACCCTGGACTAGAACAGCCTCTATGACCAGGTCCACCACTCCACGCTGGACTAGAACAGCCTCTATGACCAGGTCCACCCTGGTCTAGAACAGCCTTTATGACCAGGTCCACCCTGGACTAGAACAGCCTCTATGACCAGGTCCACCCTGGACTAGAACAGCCTCTATGACCAGGTCCACCCTGGACTAGAACAGCCTCTATGACCAGGTCCACCACTCCACCCTGGACTAGAACAGCCTCTATGACCAGGTCCACCACTCCACCCTGGACTAGAACAGCCTCTATGACCAGGTCCACCCTGGACTAGAACAGTCTCTATGACCAGGTCCACCCTGGACTAGAACAGCCTCTATAACCAGGTCCACCCTGGACTATTACATCCTCAATGACCAGGTCCACCACTACACCCTGGACTAGAACAGCCTCTATGACCAGGTCCACCCTGGACTAGAACAGCCTCTATGACCAGGTCCACCCTGGACTAGAACAGCCTCTATGACCAGGTCCACCACTCCACCCTGGACTAGAACAGCCTCTATGACCAGGTCCACCACTCCACCATGGACTAGAACAGCCTCTATGACCAGGTCCACCCTGGACTAGAACAGTCTCTATGACCAGGTCCACCCTGGACTAGAACAGCCTCTATAACCAGGTCCACCCTGGACTATTACATCCTCAATGACCAGGTCCACCACTACACCCTGGACTAGAACAGCCTCTATGACCAGGTCCACCCTGGACTAGAACAGCCTCTATGACCAGGTCCACCCTGGACTAGAACAGCCTCTATGACCAGGTCCACCCTGGACTAGAACAGCCTCTATGACCAGGTCCACCACTACACCCTGGCCTAGAACAGCCTTTATGAGCAGGTCCACCCTGGACTAGAACAGCCTCTATGACCAGGTCCACCACTACACCCTGGACTAGAACAGCCTCTATGACCAGGTCCACCACTACACCCTGGACTAGAACAGCCTATATGACCTGGTCCACCCTGGACTGGCCTCTATGACCAGGTCCACCCTGGACTAGAACAGCCTCTATGACCAGGTCCACCCTGGACTAGAACAGCCTCTATGACCAGGTCCACCCTGGACTAGAACAGCCTCTATGACCAGGTCCACCCTGGACTAGAACAGCCTCTATGACCAGGTCCACCCTGGACTAGAACAGCCTTTATGACCAGGTCCACCCTGGACTAGAACAGTCTCTATGACCAGGTCCACCACTCCACCCTGGACTAGAACAGCCTCTATGACCAGGTCCACCCTGGACTAGAACAGCCTCTATGACCAGGTCCACCACTCCACCCTGGACTAGAACAGCCTTTATGACCAGGTCCACCCTGGACTTGACCAGCCTCTGTGACCAGGTCCACCTCTACCAGGCAGCAGTGTCCATCACTCCACCCTGGACTTGACCAGCCTCTATGACCAGGTCCACCTCTACCAGGCAGCAGTGCCCACCTTTGCCTGGACTCTAAAGGACATCGCTTTCAAACACAGCCAACACCTCACACAGGAGCAACAGATCAACAGACACCCCGCTCAGACCAACGAGACTTCTACCACATTGTATCTAGTCCTATGTGGTAGAACTCAGGAGAGTTACTCAGTGTGTCAGGGCTCTAACTCTGTATCTAGTCCTTTGTGGTAGAACTCAGGAGAGTTACTCAGTGTGTCAGGGCTCTAACTCTGTATCTAGTCCTGAGTTAGAGCCCTGACACACTGAGTAACTCTCCTGAGTTCTACCACATAGGACTAGATACAGAGTTAGAGCCCTGACACACTGAGTAACACTACTGAGTTCTACCACATAGGACTAGATACAGAGTTAGAGCCCTGACACACTGAGTAGCTCTCCTGAGTTCTACCACATAGGGCTCTGGTCCAAAGTAGTGCACTGTAGGCTGCCATTTAAAATGCATCTCAACTCTATTTAACAGTCACATGACCGCAGTAATGCAGGTCCACACAGCATTTAGCTTCATTTCTTTCTATGGAAAAGTCTTGGCTCAGTCTGTGGCAGGAGGGCTGGCTCGGAGTGGAGAGTGGAGATGTTGAGGGAGGGCGTAATGAGAGGCAGGGTGCTGTCCAAACAGAGAGTGGAGGGAGGATGCGGACAGGCAAACTTAGTGCTAGGACTCCAGTGTTTAGGTAATTTATCATTGTAACGGACAGACAGCCCTTCTCTGTTGCTGCCAGATGGGCGTTTCTCCTCCTGTTCTCCGGCTTCTCTCCTCCTCCCCCGTCACAGGCCATGTTGTTCCTGTCATCCTCCCCTCCTCCTCCCCCTTTCACAGGCCAAGTTGCTCTGGTCATCCTCCTCCTCCTCCCCTCCTCCACCTCTCCCTCACAGCCAGGACTTCAGGCCATGCTGTTGGGAAGCTCGAGAGCACAGCAGTAGCATAAATGTAATGAATCATTGTTCAGCATCATTCATTGGAAAAACATGTTGGGAAGAAATACACCAGTGTTCCTCCTGGTTTACTGGCAGAGATGTTGGTCCCCAGTGATGTGAAGTTACAGCTTTTAGGGCCTTTGAGTGTTACTAACATCAACATTAACTTGCTTAACTACTTACCGATCATTGGGACGCTAGAGCGCGAAATTCAAATTACAGAAATTGTCATATTAAACATTCATGAAAATACATCATTTAAAAGCTTAACGTCTTATTAATCCAGCCGCTTTGTCAGATTTCAAAAAGGCTTTATGGAGAAAGCGATTATCTGAGGACAGCACCCTGCACACAAAAGCATTACATACATTATCCAACCAAACAGAAGTGTCACGAAAGTCAGAAATGGCAGAAAAACAAATCACTTCATCTGGTTGCAATCACAAGGGTCCATATATCCCAAAAAAGTCAGTTTCATTGGCGCGCTAGACTCAGTAGTCTACCGGTTTCCCTCTTTCAAAATGCATACAAATGAATCCGGTAAGTTACCAATAAACTTCTTCCAAACATATCAAACAACATTCCTAATCAATCGTCAGGTACCCTATTATGTAAATAAACAATACAATTTAAGACAGAGAATACCAGAGACCCTTACCGGAGAAAAATAAGGAAGTATGTGCACTCACCGTAACGCGCAACAAACACTACAGCCAACATGGGAGCCACTTACTAAAACTACAAATTCTAGATGATTTTTCAAAAAACAAGCCTGAAACTCTTTCTAAAGACTGTTGACATCTAGTGGAAGCCCTATGAACTGCAATCTGGGAGGACTTCCTTTTATATTCCCATTGACAGCCATTGACAGCCATAGTAATCAAGGGTGAGCTGAACAAAAAAAAATCTGGATGGATTGTCCTGGGGTTTTTGCCTGCCATATCAGTTCTGTTATACTCACAGACATTATTTTAACTGTTTTGGAAACTCTAGAGTGTTTTCTATCCAATACTATCCAATACTTATTATATGCATATCCCTAGCTTCTGGGCCTGAGTAACAGGCAGTTTACTTTGTGCAACCAAACTTCCAAATACTGCCCCCTAGCCCGATGAGGACAGACTCATTCATAGACTTTAATCACAATTGTAATGGTTAATTAATACTGTCAGCTGGCCTAATATAATGTTGATGTATTGTGTGTACAGCAAAACTGACCCTTTCTGTCTTGTATCTTCCCTCTTTAGACTACATGGTCCCCCTCCTCTCTTCAGTCTTCATCGTCTTGTGGATCCTGGTGCTGGTCTCCGTCTTCCTGTACTGCATGCATCGCCGGCGGAAACATGGCAACGGAGCCTCGTCGTCCGCTGCGACAGATGACAACACCACCAACAACGTCCGTGAGCAGCTCAACCAGATCAAGAATCCCATCAACGTGAAACACGCCGGCAGCGGCCATCTTACGACGTCGGTGGTCATCAAAGACTACGAGGATAAAAACTTGATCGTCGCCAAGGTACGAACACACCACCGCCCTGAGGGGGAGGAGGACGACGATAAAGAGATACAGCTAGGGAATAAAGGACGCTTTGTGGTTACAGCCAAACAGCCTGCCTACACACTGGTGGAGCGGGAGGATCAGGGCCTCAATGGAGGCCTGGGGGCCAACGGGCCCAGCGACGGGGACGTCAGGACCGCGGTGCAGCCCAACGACGGGGACGTCAGGACCGCGGTGCAGCCCAGCTCCAAACACCCTAACTGGGTTAATAAACAGGACAACAGAGCCCTGGAGACGGCACACAGCATCAACAGGATGGACTACATCGTATAGCAGGAAATTATATAGCAGGAGGCAGGAAGTAGCATGTAAACCCTGTGTAAAGAATTCCCCCTTCCTGGACGTTATGGTCATCCCGGCAAGGTGGTTCTTCTGATACGCTGTGTTGACACTGTTTTCGTGCAACCATTGATCTTAGTGAAGAGGACCAGGGGGGGGGATGTTCTGGGATTTGTAGTTCCTAAACTGTAGCGTCATTATTCTGTGACTACAAGGTTTGTTGTTTGGATGAATGAATCCATGGCTGCATCAGATGTGGTACCCTATTCCCTGTGTAGTGCACTACTTTTGACCAGGGCCCTATGGGTTTGATGCACAATGTAGGGATTAGAGTGCCATTTGGGACATTTCCCATGACTGTTAATTTAAGTTTGGACAAGCTGGCTACACTGGCAGAAAAGGTTGAGGCTGAGAACCAGGCGCTGTGTTTTCATATTTCAACACTTATTACCTAATATTATTACCTAATAATAAGTGCACTACTTTTGACCAGCACCCATAGGGCTCCCTCCCATAGGACTCCTCCTATAGGGCTCCCTCCCATAGGACTCCTCCCATAGGGCTCCCTCCCATAGGACTCCTCCCATAGGACTCCTCCCATAGGGCTCCCTCCCATAGGGCTCCTCCCATAGGACTCCTCCCATAGGGCTCCTCCCATAGGGCTCCCTCCCATAGGACTCCTCCCATAGGGCTCTCTCCCATAGGGCCTCCCAGGGCTCCTCCCATAGGACTCCTCCCATAGGGCTCCCTCCCATAGGACTCCTCCCATAGGGCTCCTCCCATAGGGCTCCTCCCATAGGGCTCCCATAGGGCTCCCTCCCATAGGGCTCCCTCCCATAGGGCTCCCATAGGGCTCCCATAGGGCTCCCTCCCATAGGACTCCTCCCATAGGGCTCCCTCCCATAGGGCTCCTCCCATAGGGCTCCCCTCCTCCCATAGGGCTCCTCCCATAGGACTCCTCCCATAGGGCTCCCTCCCATAGGGCTCCTCCCATAGGACTCCTCCCATAGGGCTCCTCCCATAGGGCTCCCTCCCATAGGGCTCCTCCCATAGGGCTCCCTCCCATAGGGCTCCCTCCCATAGGGCTCCTCCCATAGGGCTCCTCCCATAGGGCTCCCTCCCATAGGGCTCCTCCCATAGGGCTCCTCCCATAGGGCTCCCTCCCATAGGGCTCCCTCCCATAGGACTCCTCCCATAGGGCTCCTCTCATAGGGCTCCTCCCATAGGGCTCCCTCCCATAGGGCTCCTCCCATAGGGCTCCTCCCATAGGGCTCCTGCCATAGGGCTCCTCCCATAGGACTCCTCCCATAGGGCTCCTCCCATAGGGCTCCTTGGTTTTCTGCAAAGTCACTGTTCAGTTAGTGGATGTTGTTGGAAGGCCTCCCTTTCCTCTTGGGGTTTTCTTGGGGTTTTCTGCAAAGTCATTGCAAAATAGTCTAAAAAGTTAGCGACAGCGCACAGTATATTTTGTATTTGTGAGTTTTCCATCTGTTGGTTTACAACTAGTTCTGTCTTTGTGAAAATGTATTTTTAGCTTCCTACTACATCAACCAAACAAATCCATCTTGATTTACATGGATTATCATTTGTTTGTGGTGGGCGGGGCGAGGCCAGTATTACTGGCACTATGAAGAATGTCCACGTCAATCTAGAACGTGTAGCTATGTACATTTATTAATCATTGTGTATATTTGATTTATTAACTTAATAATAATCAAGAGCCTAAAGATATATTTCCCTTTTTATTTATATGTTCTGTCTCTAGATTTTGAAGGTTTTCGGTAGCTTTGTAAGTTTACATTTAATTTTGATTGACATTTTTATTTTATGAAATATCAGAGGAAGAAGAAAATAAGGACTTTTCTAAGAAAAAGTAATTCCCTGTTTATTGGTTGTTTTTTAAAAATAATGATTTCAGATGTTTTCAAATATCCATTTTGCCAAGACTTTGCAGGTTAGGGGGATGATGTAATAAAAACAAGACTGGTTGCTTTGTTATAAATTCTAAATGATGGTGGCAGACATATTGTTTGTCATGAAAACACAAACAGCCTTTAGCAGCATCTAACTCATAATCCCATAATCCACAAATGATCAAAGCACAAAAAACAGTGTATCACATTCTCACAAAACAATATCTGACAATTTAGGGGAGAGTTGGGTAAATCCAGCCTTTTGTTGTTGTTGTTACATTCATCATCACTCCGTCGAGGAAATATACTATTCTTTCTAACAAAGATATCTACATATATGTCAGGATGTTGTGTATCCCTGGAAATAATCAGAATTCATGTAGAAATTACAGTTTTGAAAAGACGGCTTGTTAAAAAGAAACAGTGGTCTCTTGGCACAATTTATCCTGGGAAGAAAACACTTCAATTGGCTCAATTTAACCCAAGGCAGACATTTTGACTATATTTGCCCACGCAGCTACAAGGATGCACTTTCATGCTAAGTTCAGGACCTCATACTGAAGCTGAAAGAGACCCCAGCTGATATATAGAATGATCTTTAAATATACTTCGGTTTAGATACAAGCAACATGAAATTAATTTGACTTGGGGGAAAATCTGTTCATTGGACCTGATTTGTTCATCCACTTCTCCATGTGGTTTCTTCCTTCACTGACTCCGTGAAATTATAAATATTTGGTCAACTGATACGTTTTCTGTATGGTTTCCTAGAAAGAAGGGCGGCTCAACTTACCCTACTCACCCCTATGGCAAATCACACAACAATCACACATCAATGTCTACTGGAACACGGGGGGGGGTCAATAGTCTAGCCTGAGTCCCAGATCTGTTGGTGCTGTCTTGTCATCTCCATTGCTAGGACTGCTGTCACACATGTTGGGAAGACTGCACAAACAGATCTGGGACTCGAGCTATGGCAGCGTTTCCCAAACGTAGCCCTGTCGATCCCAAGAGGTGCATGTTTATGGTTTTTGCTCTTAGCTCTACACATTTGATTCAAAACTGATCTTTGATTATTAGAATCAGCTGTGTAGAACAAAGCCAAAAGGTGCACCTCTTGGAGTCTCCAGGACGGAGTTGGGGAAACGCTGGTCTAGGGTGTCAACGGGAACACTGCAGGATCACGTAAACACGTATTTCCTTCTCTCTCTCGCTCAGCGCTGTGGGAGACTGTTGTTTTGTTTCTGTTTTAAATGCACATGTTATTTTAAACTATTGAAAGGCTCTTTAAAAGAAGACATGTTTTTTATTTCTCAGATGTTAGTACTTTATGACATCATGGAAACATTAATTTAGTGTTTCCTCTCTTGTTATGGATTTTAGATTGTATTTGTGTTGATGATGTTGCAATCCTGGCAATGTTTTTAAAGGGTTTTGTTCTTTTGAAAAAGGTCAATATTTATTAAATATTTTGTATGAAAAGAGATAATAAAACAGTCCCTGTTCTGGATTCATGGTTTGAGTAAAGTGACTGGATGAAATTATTAATATAGAAATACATGATTGGTCAGATTCACTCAGACCTGATTGGTGGGATTTCCTCAAACCTGCTGTAGATTGTTGATGCACTGTCTTTGTTTACAGAATGTACCCCTCAGTTCACCCCATGCACAACACATACCTGTCAGGAAGTTGTAGGGTTTATACAGTACCCAACACCAGTCTGGGATTTTATGGGAAAAGTATCTACTATGTAAATTAGGGCATTTGACATTATTTTACAACAATTGACTCTCTCGACCAATCAGAATAAAGCACATGGTTGAGGTAAACATGACATGCTGCTTTTCTCTTAGTTGTTTTGCTAAAAGCAACAGTCAAAGAGAAGTCTGATTTTCACCATGATAGAACTGATTCAGTTACAGAAAGGTTTTGTATGGATTGGTGTCGATGACCGGTAAACTCTGTTAGGTGAGCGTCTTTAATTGCTATTTGAATTGTTGATATTTTATTGGGTAAAGTATCATGCTGACGTCAGGGCAGACTGGAGGAGTGCTTCATGCGAATTGCTCAACGCACAGTTATAAAACTACCTTCAAAAGTTGTATTAAATTAAGTACTTCACATGTCCTGGTAGGTAACAATGTCACAAGGATAGTCCTATTTAAATGTATAAAAAAGCTTTTTTTTATTGTCAAAATAAACAAGTGTTTCTTCGCCAGAAATGAACACTCAAGTAAAGGAATAGTAATGTCAGTTCAGATAACCGTGCCTAGTGTAAATACTGCACTGCAGTTTTGATTGAATTGATCCTTGTGGGCTTTTATCCAAGAAGCTTTTAACCAAACATGTCAGCGCCAATGACAGCCACACTATTTACTGGACAACAGTGGTACACTATGTAGGGAAAAACCCGAAGGGTCTTTATCCTATACCCAGACTATGTTAGCCAGACATTTTAGTTAGAGCCTACGACAGAGAGGTTCTCAGAAACTAGTGTGGGAACAACTTCATAGTGAGAAAAGCAACAAGGTCTCATTCTTGTTTTGTTTACTAGTGATTACTGTAGGCCAGAGCTAGACTCCTTCCAATCAGATGGACTGTCCCGAAGACTGACATTGTTCCAGAAATGTCCTACTAGGTCCACATGGGCCTGAACAGGGTTGGGGTCAATTCTGTTCCAATTCAGGAAGTCAAGTAGTCAACTGAAATCAAGCAAGATTGAAATTTCAGTTTACTTCCTGAATTTAAATATATTTGGCCCAACATACATCCCTGAGGCACTACAGCGCTTTTAGTTTGGGATTTCTGCCATTTAATTGGTATTTACTTCCCCACGGTCAGATGAACCATTTTTATGTACAGTTGAAGTCGGAAGTCGGAAGTTTACATACACTTAGGCTGGAGTCATTAAAACTCGTTTTTCAACCAATCCACAAATTTCTTGTGAACAAACTATAGTTCTGACAAGTCAGTTAGGACATCTACTTTGTGCATGACACAAGTAATTTTTCCAACAATTGTTTACAGACAGATTATTTCACTTATAATTCACTGTATCACAATTCCAGTGGGTCAGAAGTTCACATACACTAAGTTGACTGTGCCTTTAAACAGCTTGGAAGATTCCAGAAATTGATGTCATGACTTCAGAAGCTTCTGATAGGCTAATTGACATAATTTGAGTTAATTAGAGGTGTACCTGTGGATGTATTTCAAGGCCTACCTTCAAACTCAGTGCCTCTTTGCTTGACATCATGAGAAAATCAAAATAAATCAGCCAAGACCTCAGAAATAAAATTGCAGACCTCCACAAGTCTGGTTCATCCTTGGGAGCAATTTCCAAATGCCTGAAGGTACCATGTTCATCTGTACAAACAATAGTACGCAAGTATAAACACCATGGGACCAAGCAGCCGCCATACCGCTCAGGAAGGAGACGCGTTCTGTCTCTTAGAGATGAACCTACTTTGGTGCGAAACGTGCAAATCAATCCCAGAACAACAGCAAAGGACCTTGTGAAGATGCTGGAGGAAACAGGTACAAAAGTATCTATATCCACAGTAAAGCGAGTCCTATATCGACATAACCTGAAAGGCCGCTCAGCAAGGAAGAAGCCACTGCTCCAAAACCTCCATTAAAAAAAGCCAGACTATGGATTGGAACTGCACATGGGGACAAAGATCGTACTTTTTGGAGTAACAAAAATAGATGGCCATAATGACCATCGTTATGTTTGGAGGAAAAAGGGGGAGGCTTGCAAGCTGAAGTTGAAATAAATCATTCTCTCTACTATTATTCTGACACTTCACATTCTTAAAATGAAATGGTGATCCTAACTGACAGGGAATTTTTACTAGGATTAAATGTCAGGAATTGTGAAAAACAGAGTTTATATGTAATTGGCTAAGATGTATGTAAACTTTAGACTTCTACTGTATCTGCGTCCAGTTTGAATGTAGAGGTAGTTTCGCGAGCTAATGCTAACTAGCATTAATGCTTTGACGAAGTTCACAGGAACAGTCATTGCACTAATGCTAGGTAACGCTAATTGGCAACATCCTTAAAACTTTAGACATAAAAACGGTATCCACGTGTTCATTTTACTCTATGGAAGTAAATAAAAATTAAATGGCCAAAATCCAAAACTATTGCGCGCTGCCCTATGGGACTCCCAGTCACGTGATACAGCCTGGCCGGATAATCAGAAACTATTCAGACCCCTACCCTTTTTCCACATTTTGTTACGTTACAGCCTTATTCTATAAAGGATTAAATACATAATGACACAATACCCCATAATGACTCAATACCCCATAATAACTCAATACCCCATAATAACTCAATACCCCATAATAACTCAATACCCCATAATAACTCAATACCCCATAATAACTCAATACCCCATAATGACACAATACCCCATAATGACTCAATACCCCATAATGACTCAATACCCCATAATGACTCAATACCCCATAATGACACAATACACCATAATGACATAATGACAAAATACCCCATAATAACACAATACCCCATAATGACTCAATACCCCATAATGACACAATACACCATAATGACATAATGACTAAATACCCCACAATAACACAATACCCCATAATGACTCAATACCCCATAATGACACAATACCCCATAATGACACAATACCCCATAATGACACAATACCCCATAACACAATACCCCATAATGACACAATCCCCCATAATGACACAATACCCCATAATGACTAAATACCCCATAATAACACAATACCCCATAATGACTCAATACCCCATAATGACACAATACCCCATAATGACACAATACCCCATGACACAATACCCCATAATGACACAATCCCCCATAATGACACAATACCCCATAATGACTCAATACCCCATAATGACTCTATACCCCATAATGACTCAATACCCCATAATTACATCACAATAACCCATAATGACTCATAATGACCCATAATGATGACTGTCCACTACCCCCTACCACTAGCCCCTACCACCTCCACTACCCCCTACCCCTAACACTACCACTACCACTACCACGACCACTAGCACCTACCACGACCACTAGCACCTACCTCTACCACTACAACTACCCCTTCCACTACCACTACCCCCTACCACTACCCCTACCACTACCACTACCCCTACCACCACCACTACCCCTACCACTACCACCTATCACTACCAATACCACTAGCCCCTACCACTACCCCCTACCACTACCACTACCACTACCACTACCCCTACCACTACCGCTACCACTAGCCCCTACCACTACCCCTACCACTACCCCTACCACTACCACTACCCCTACCACTACCACAACCACTACCCCTACCACTAGCTCCTACCACTACTCCCTACCACTACCACTACCACTACCACTACCCCTACCACTACCCCCTACCACTACCACTACCCCTACCACTACCACTACCACTACCCCCTACCACTAGCTCCTACCACTACCCCCACCACTACCACTACCCCTACCACTACCACTACCCCTACCACTAGCTTCTACCACTACCCCCCACCACTAGCCCATACCACAACCCCCTACCACTACCACCACCACTACCCCATACCACTAGCCCCTACCACTAGCCCCTACCACTACCACCACCACTACCCCATACCACTAGCCCCTACCACTACCTCCGACCACTACCCCCTACCACTACCACTACCCCTTCCACTAGCCCCTACCACTACCCCCTACTACTAGCCCCTACCATTACCACTACCCCTACCACTAGCCCCTACCACCTTCCTTACCACTACCCCTACCACTACCTCCTACCACTACTCCCTACCACTACCCCCTACCACTACCCACTACCACTGCCCCCTACCACCTCCACTACCTCTACCACTAGCCCCTACCCCTACCACCAGCCCCTACCACTACCCCTACCACTCCACTAACCCCTACCACTACCCCTACCACTACCCCTACCACTACCTCCTACTACTAGCCCCTACCACTACCCCTACCACTAGCCCCTACCACTAGCCCCTACCACTAGCCCCTACCCCTACCACTAGCCCCTACCACCTCCCCTACCACTACCCCCTACCACTACTCCCTACCACTACCCCCTACCACTACCCCTACCACTACCTCCTACCACTACCCCCTACCACAATTCCTACCACTACCCCATACCACTACCACTACCCCTACCACTACCACTACGCCCTACCACTACCCCCTACCACTACCACTAGCCCCTACCACTACCACCTACCACTACCCCTACCACTAGCCCCTACCACTACCACTACCCCCTACCACTAGCCCCTACCACTACCCCCTACCACTACCACTAGCCCCTACCACTACCCCTACCACTACCACTAACCCCTACCACTACTACCTACCACTACCCCCTACCACTAGCCCCTACCACTACCACACACTACACCATAATGACTCAATACCCCATAATAACACAATACCCCATAATGACTCAATACCCCATAATGACACAATACCCCATAATGACGCAATACCCCATGACTCTATACCCCATAATGACTCAATACCCCATAATTACATCACAATAACCCATAATGACTCATAATGACCCATAATGATGACTGTCCACTACCCCCTACCACTACCCCCTACCACTAGCCCCTACCACCTCCACTACCCCCTACCACTACCCCCTACCCCTACCACTACCACGACCACTAGCACCTACCACTACCACTAGCACCTACCACTACCACTACCCCTACCACTACAACTACCCCCTACCACTACAACTACCCCTACCACTACCCCCTACCACCACCACTACCGCCTACCACTACCCTACTCCCCACCACTACCACCTCCCCTACCACTACCCCTACCACTACCACTACCCCTACCACTACCACTACCCTCTACCACTCCCACTACCCCCCCTACCCCTACCACTACCACTACCCCCTACCACTACGCCCTATCCCTACCACTACCCCTACAACCACCACTACCCCATACCACTAGCCCCTACCACTAGCCCCTACCACTACCACCACCACTACCCCATACCACTAGCCCCTACCACTACCTCCGACCACTACCCCTACCACTACCACTACCCCCTTCCACTAGCCCCTACCACTACCCCTACTACTAGCCCCTACCATTACCACTACCCCCTACCACTAGCCCCTACCACCCCTGCCACCCCCTACCACTACCCCACTACTACCTACCACTGCCCCTACCACTACCCACTACCACTACCACTACCACTACCACTACCCCCTACCACTACCACTACCACTACCCTAGCCCCCTACCACCCTCCTACCACTACCCCTACCACTACCCCTACCACTACCCTACCACTACCCCTACCACTGCCCCCTCCCACTAGCCCCTACCACTACCCCACCACACTAGCCCCTACCACTAGCCCCTACCACTGGCCCTACCACCACTACCCCCCCTACCACTACCCCCTACCACCCCCTACCACTACCCCTGCCCCCACCACCACCTCCTACCACAAGTCCCTACCACTGCCCCATACCACTACCACTACCCCTACCACTGCCACTACGCCCTACCACTACCCACTACCACTAGCTCCCTACCACTACCACCCCTGCCACTACCCCCTACCACTAGCCCCTACCACTACCACTACCCCTACCACTAGCCCATACCACTACCCCTACCACTACCACTAGCCCCTACCACTACCCCTACCACTACCACTAACCCCTACCACTACTACCTACCACTACCCCCTACCACTAGCCCCTACCACTACACACACTACACCATAATGACATAATGACTCAATACCCCATAATAACACAATACCCCATAATGACTCAATACCCCATAATGACACAATACCCCATAATGACGCAATGCCCATGACTCTATACCCCATAATGACTCAATACCCCATAATTACATCACAATAACCCATAATGACTCATAATGACCCATAATGATGACTGTCCACTACCCCTACCACTACCCCCTACCCCTACCTACCTACTACTGGCACCCCTACCCCTACCACTACCACTAGCACCTACCACTACCACTGCCCCTACCACTACCCCCTACCACTACCACCCCCTACCACTACCCCTACCACTACCACTACCCCCAACCACACCCTACTCCCCACCACTGCCCCTGCCACTACCACTACCCCTGCCACTACCACACTACCCCTACCACTACCACTGCCCTACCACTACCCCTACCACTACCACTACCCCCTATCCCTACCACTACCCCCCACTACCACTATCACTACCACTACCACTACCCCTACCACAACTACCACTACCCCCTACCACTACCCTACCCTACCCCTACTACCCCTACCCTACCACTACCACCTGCCCTACCACTACCCCCTACCACTACTACCACTACCACTACCCCCACCACTAGCCCATACCACAACCCCCTACCACTACCACCACCACTACCCCATACCACTAGCCCCTACCACTACCCCCACCACTAGCCCCTACCACTATGCCCCCCTACCACTACCACCACCACTACCCCATACCCCTACCCTATTCCCCCTACCACTACCCCCCTACCACTACCACTACCCCTTTCCACTAGCCCCTACCACTGCCCCTACCACTAGCCCCCCTACCAGCCCTACCACCTCGCCTACCACTACCCCCTACCACTACTCCCTACCACTACCCCTACCACCTCCCACTACAACTCCCCTACCACCTCCACTAGCCCCTACCACTAGCCCCTATCACTAGCCCATACCACAACCCCTACCACTACCACCACCACTACCCCATACCACAGCCCCTACCACTAGCCCCTACCACTACCACCACCACTACCCCATACCACTAGCCCCTACCACTACCTACCACTACCCCTACCACTACCCTGCCCCCTTCCACTAGCCCCTACCACTGCCCCCCCACTAGCCCCCTACCATTACACTACCCCTACCACTAGCCCCTACCACTACCACTACCCCCTACCACTACCCACTACCACTACCCCCTACCCCTACTACCTCTACCACTAGCCCCTACCCCTACCACTAGCCCCTACCACTGCCCCCTACCTCCACACTACCACACCCCTACCACTACCCCTACCCACCTCCTAACTGACCACAGCCCCTACCATGCCCCTACCCCTACCCCTACCAATACCACCTCCTCCCTACCACTACCCCCTAACTCCCTACCACTACCCCTACCACTACCCACACCTCCTACCACTACCCTACCCAAGTCCCTACCACTACTACCACTACCACTACCCCCTACCACTACCACTACGCCCTACCACTACCCCTACCACTACCACTAGCCCTACCACCCACCTACCACTACCCCCTACCCCTACCACTACCACTACCCCTACCACTAGCACCCCTACCATACCACTAGCCCCTACCACTAGCCCCTACCACTACCCCCTACCACTACCACTGCCCCTACCACTACCACTAACCCTACCACTACTCCCTACCACTACCCTACCACTACCCCCTACCACTACCTCCTACACCCCCTACCACTACCACTACCTCCTACCATAATGACTCACCTCCCCAACCCCTACCCCTACCACTAGCCCCTACCACTACCACTACCACTACCCCCTACCACACTACCACTACCCCCTACCACTACCCCTATTTTACCACTACTACCACTAAACCCTACCACTGGCCCTACCTCTACCACTGCTCCCTACTACCCCATAATACATAATAACACAATACCCCCATACTGACTCCCCATGACACCACTACCCCTACCACTGCCATGATGACTGTCCACCACTGCCCCCACTACCCCTACCACAGCCCCTACCACTACCCCCCCCTACCACCTACCACTACCACTAGCACCTACCACTACTGCCCTACCACTACCACTACTACCACACTACCCACTACCTATTCCACTACCACCTCCGACCACTAACTACTACCCCTTCCACTACCTAGCCCCCCTGCCCTACTACCACTACCCCTACCCTACTCCCTACCACCTCACTAGCTAGC
Source organism: Oncorhynchus tshawytscha (assembly GCF_018296145.1). NCBI lineage: Eukaryota > Metazoa > Chordata > Actinopteri > Salmoniformes > Salmonidae > Oncorhynchus > Oncorhynchus tshawytscha. The sequence continues at coordinate 46,209,995 of NC_056453.1, read as the reverse complement.
CCCACCACTACCACCACCCTACCCATACCACTAGCCCCTACCACTAGCTCCCTACCACTACCACCACCACTACCCCATACCACCCACTACCTACCCCTTCCACAGCCCCCCCTACCACTAGCCCCTACCACTACCCCTACCACTACCACTACCCCCTACCACTACCACTACCACTAGCCCCTACCACTACCACTGCCCCTACCACTACCCCCACCACTACCACTACCCCTGCCACTACTACCACTACCCCTACCACTACCTCCTACACTGCCCCTACCACTACCCCTACCACTACCCCACCTACCTACCACTACCCCACCTCCCTACCACTACCCTACCACTACTCCCACCACTACCCCTACCCCTACCACTACTACTACCACTGCCCCTACCACTACTCCCCCTACCACTACCCCCTACCCTACCACCACCACTACCCCCTACCATACCACTAGCCCCTACCACTACCCTACCCCTACCACTACCACTGCCACTAGCCCCTGCCACTGGCCCTACCCACCCCCTACCACTGGCCCACTACCACCCCCTACCCTGCCACCTCCCTACCACTACCCCCTACCACTACCCTACCACCCCTACCCTACCACTACCTACCAGCCCCTACCACTAGTCCCTACTACCCTACACCACTACCACTGACCATAATGACTCAATACCCCCATAATAACACAATACCCCATAATGACTCAATACCCCATAATGACACAATACCCCATAATGACGCAATACCCCTATAATGACTCTATACATAATGACTCAATACCCCCATATGATTACATCACATAACCCATAATGACTGACTGTCCACTACCCCCTACCACTACCCCTACCACTAGCCCCTACCACCTCCACAACCCCTACCACTACCCCTACCCTACCACTACCACGACCACTAGCCCCTACCACTAGCACCTACCACTACCACTTCCCCTACCACTACAACTACCCCCTATACTACCCACTACCCCCTACCACCCACCCGCCTAGCACCCTCCCCACCACTACCACCTCCCCTACCATTACCCTACTACCACTACCACTACCCCTGCCACTACCACTACCCCTGCCACTGCCCACTACCCCTACCACTACCTACCACTACCCCCACCACTAGCCCTACCACTACCCCTACCACCACCACTACTACCACTAGCCCCTACCACTAGCCCCCCTACCACTACCACCACCACTACCCCTACCACTAGCCCCTACCACTAGCCCCTACCACTACCTCCGACCACTACCCCTACCACTACCACTACCCCCTTCCACTGCCCCCCCTACCCCCCACTACCCACCTACCCCCCTACCACCCTACCACTGCCCCCTACTACCCTCCCCACTACTCCCTACCACTATCCCCCTACCACTACCCCACTACCACTACCCTACCCCTACCACTACCCCTACCACCTCCACTACCCCTACCACTGCTCCCTACCACTAGCCCCTACCACTACCCCTACTACTAGCCCCTACTACCCCTACCACTAGCCCCTACCCCCTAGCCACTAGCCCCTACCACTCCCCTACCACCCCCTACCACTACCCCCTACCACTACCCTACCACTACCCCCTACCACTACCCCCTACCACTACCCCCTACCACAAGTCCCCCACTACCCCATACCACTACCACTGCCCCTACCACTACCACTACGCCCTACCACTGCCCCTACCACTACCACTAGCCCCCCACCACTACCACTGCCCCCTACCACAGCCCCTACCACTACCAGCCCCTACCACTAGCCCCTACCTACCCCTACCACTACCACTAGCCCCTACCACTAGCCCCTACCACTACCACTAACCCCTACCACTACTACCCACTACCCCTACCACTAGCCCCTACCACTACCACACACTACACCATAATGACATAATGACTCAATACCCCATAATAACCAATACCCCATAACCCCATAATGACTCAATACCCCATAATGACACAATACCCCATAATGACGCAATACCCCATGACTCTATACCCCATAATGACTCAATACCCCATAATTACATCACAATAACCCATAATGACTCATAATGACCCATAATGATGACTGTCCACTACCCCCTACTACCACTAGCCCCTACCACCTCCACTACCCCCTACCCCCCCTACCCCTACCACTACCACTAGCACCTACCACAACCACTAGCACCTACCACTACCACTACCCCTTCCACTACCACTACCCCTACCACTACCCCTACCACTACCACTACCCCTACCACTACCACTACCCCCTACCACTACCACTACCCCCCACCACTACCACACTCCCCTACCACTACCCCCTACCACTACCACTACCACCACCCCCCACCACTACCACTACCACTAGCCCTCTACCACTACCGCTACCCCTAGCCCCTACCACTACCACTACCACTACCCCCTACCACTACCCCCCTATCCACTACCACTACCCCTACCACCACCACTACCCCTACCACTAGCCACTACCACTACCCCCTACCACTACCACTACCACTACCCCTACCACTATCCCCTACCACTACCACTACCACTATCCCCTACCACTACCCCTACCACTAGCCCCTACCACTACCCCTACCACTACCCCCTACCACTACCACTACCCCTACCACTACCACTACCACTAGTTCCTACCACTACCACCACCCCCACCACTACCACTACCCCTACCACTACCACTCACCCCTACCACTAGCTCCTACCACTACCCCCCACCACTAGCCCATACCACAACCCCTACCCACTACCACCACCACTACCCCATACTACTAGCCCCTACCACTAGCCCCTACCACTACCACCACCACTACCCCATACCACTAGCCCCTACCACTAGCCCCTACCACTACATCCGACCACTACCCCCTACCACTACCACTACCCCTTCCACTAGCCCCTACCACTACCCCCTACTACTAGCCCCTACCATTACCACTACCACCCTTACCACTAGCCCCTACCACCTTCCTACCACTACTCCCTACCACTACCCCTACCACTACCCACTACCACTACCCCCTACCCCTACCACTAGCCCCTACCACTCCACCCCCTATCACCTCTACTAACCCCTACCACTAGCCCCCTACCACTACCTCCTACTACTAGCCCCTACCACTACCCCTACCACTAGCCCCTACCACTAGCCCCTACCCCCTACCACTAGCCCCTACCACCACCCCTACCACTACCACCTCCCTACCACTACTCCCTACCACTACCCCCTACCACTACCCCTACCACTACCTCCTACCACTACCCCCTACCACAAGTCCCTACCACTACCCCATACCACTACCACTACCCCCTACCACTACCACTACGCCCTACCACTACCCCCTACCACTACCACTAGCCCCTACCACTACCACCTACCACTACCCCCTACCACTAGCCCCTACCACTACCACTACCCCCTACCACTAGCCCCTACCACTACCCCTACCACTACCACTAGCCCCCTACCACTACCCCTACCACTACCACTAACCCCTACCACTACTACCTACCACTACCCCCTACCACTAGCCCCTACCACTACCACACACTACACCATAATGACATAATGACTCAATACCCCATAATAACACAATACCCCATAATGACTCAATACCCCATAATGACACAATACCCCATAATGACGCAATTCCCCATGACTCTATACCCCATAATGACTCAATACCCATAATTACATCACAATAACCCATAATGACTCATAATGACCCATAATGATGACTGTCCACTACCCCTACCACTACCCCCTACCACTAGCCCCTACCACCTCCACTACCCCCTACCACTACCCCTACCCCTACCACTACCACTAGCACCTACCACTACCACTAGCACCTACCACTACCACTACCCCCTACCACTACAACTACCCCTACCACTACCACTACCCCTACCACTACCCCCTACCACTACCACTACCCCCTACCACTACCCTACTCCCCACCACTACCACCTCCCCACCACCACTACCCCTACCACTACCACTACCCCTACCACTACCACTACCCTCTACCACTCCCACTACCCCTACCCCTACCCCTACCACTACCACTACCCCTACCACTACCCCTATCCCTACCACTACCCCTACCACCACCACTACCCCCTATCACTACCACTACCACTACCCCTAACACTACAACTACCACTAGCCCCTACCACTACCCCTACCACTACCACTACCACTACCCCCTACCACTACCCCTACCACTACCACTACCCCTAACACTACCAACTACCACTACCACTACCACTACCCCCTACCACTAGTTCCTACCACTACCACTACCCCCACCACAGCCCTACCACAACCCCCTACCCCTACCACTACCACCACCACTACCCCATACCACTAGCCCCTACCACTACCCCCACCACTAGCCCCTACCACTACCCCCTACCACTACCACCACCACGCCCCATACCACTAGCCCCTACCCCATTCCACTAGCCCCTACCACTACCTCCGACCACTACCCCCCCACTACCACTAGCCCCTTCCACTAGCCCCTACCACTACCCCCTACCACTAGCCCCTACCATTACCACTAGCCCCTACCACCTCCCCTACCACTACCCCCTACCACTACTCCCTACCACTACCCCTACCACCTCCCACTACCACTCCCCCTACCACCTCCACTCCCCTACCACTAGCCCCTATCACTAGCCCCCTACCACTACCCCTACCACTACCTGGCACTACACTCATACTATTGGTACTACGCTGGTACTATGATAGTTCTACACTTTATACTGTTCCTACACTAGTACTACACTATTACTATTGGTACTACACTAGTACTACTGGTACTACTAGTACTACTGGTACTACTAGTACTACACTATAACTACTGGTACTACTAGTACTACACTATAATTACTGGTACTACCAGCACTACACTATAGCTACTGGTACTACTAGTACTACACTATAACTACTGGTACTACTAGAACTACACTATAACACCTGGTAATACACTAGTATTATAATTGTACTACTGGTACTACACTAGTACTACACTATAACTACTGGTACTACTAGAACTACACTATATCTACTGGTACTACACTTGTACTACTGGTACTACTATAACTACACTGGTACTACACTATAACTACTGGTACTATTAGTACTACACTGGCACTACACTATAACTACTGGTACTACTAGTACTAGATTATAACTACTGGTACTACTAGAACTACACTGGTACTACACTTTAACTACTGGTACTACCAGTACTACTAGACCTACACTGGTACTACACTATAACTACTGGAACTACACTAGTACTACACTATGACTACTGGTACTACTAGTACTACACTATAGCTACTGGTACTACTAGTACTACACTATAACTATAGGTACTACACTAGTACTACACTACAGCTACTGGTACTACACTAGTACTACACTATGACTACTGGTACTACTAGTACTACAATATAACTACTGGTACTACACTAGTACTACACTATAACTACTGGTACTACACTATAACTACTGGTACTACTAGTACTACACTATAACTACTAGTACTACTACTACTACACTATAACTACTGGTACTACTAGTACTACACTATAACTACTGGTACTACACTATAACTACTGGTACTACTAGTACTACACTATAACTACTAGTACTAGTTTCAATGAAACATGGTGAAGCCCCAAAATTGCCTCGCTAGAAGCATGTGTTTCAGACATAAGGAAGTGGATGGCTGCAAACTTTCTACTATTAAACTCGGACAAAACAGAGATGCTTGTTCTAGGTCCCAAGAAACAAAGAGATATTCTGTTGAATCTGACAATTAATCTTAATGGTTGTACAGTCGTCTCAAATAAAACTGTGAAGGACCTCGGCGTTACTCTGACCCTGATCTCTTTTGAAGAACATATCAAGACCATTTCAAGGACATCTTTTTTCCATCTACGTAACATTGCAAAAATCAGAAACTTTCTGTCCAAAAATGATGCAGAAAAATTAATCCATGCTTTTGTCACTTCTAGGTTAGACTACTGCAATGCTCTATTTTCCGGCTACCCGGATAAAGCACTAAATAAACTTCAGTTAGTGCTAAATACGGCTGCTAGAATCCTGACTAGAACCAAAAATTTGATCATATTACTCCAGTGCTAGCCTCTCTACACTGGCTTCTTCTCAAAGCAAGGGCTGATTTCAAGGTTTTACTGCTAACCTACAAAGCATTACATGGGCTTGCTCCTACCTATCTCTCTGATTTGGTCCTGCCGTACATACCTACACGTACGCTACGGTCACAAGACGCAGGCCTCCTAATTGTCCCTAGAATTTCTAAGCAAACAGCTGGAGGCAGGGCTTTCTCCTATAGAGCTCCATTTTTATGGAACGGTCTGCCTACCCATGTCAGAGACGCAAACTCGGTCTCAACCTTTAAGTCTTTACTGAAGACTCATCTCTTCAGTGGGTCATATGATTGAGTGTAGTCTGGCCCAGGAGTGGGAAGGTGAACGGAAAGGCTCTGGAGCAACGAACCGCCCTTGCTGTCTCTGCCTGGCCGGTTCCCCTTTCCACTGGGATTCTCTGCCTCTAACCCTATTACAGGGGCTGGGTCACTGGCTTACTGGGGCTCTCTCATGCCGTCCCTGGAGGGGGTGCGTCACCTGAGTGGGTTGATTCACTGTTGTGGTCACACTGGCGCCCCCCTTGGGTTGTGCCGTGGCGGAGATCTTTGTGGGCTATACTCAGCCTTGTCTCAGGATGGTAAGTTGGTGGTTGAAGATATCCCTCTAGTGGTGTGGGGGCTGTGCTTTGGCAAAGTGGGTGGGGTTATATCCTTCCTGTTTGGCCCTGTCCACTCGGATGGGGCCACAGTGTCTCCTGACCCCTCCTGTCTCAGCCTCCAGTATTTATGCTGCAGTAGTTTATGTGTCGGGGGACTGGGGTCAGTTTGTTATATCTGGAGTACCTCTCCTGTCCTATTCGGTGTCCTGTGTGAATCTAAGTGTGCGTTCTCTAATTCTCTCCACTCACTTCTTTCTCTCTCTCGGAGGACCTGAGCCCTAGGACCTGACCAGGACTACCTGACATGATGACTCCTTACTGTCCCCAGTCCACCTGGCCATGCTGCTGTTCCAGTTTCAACTGACCACTAGGACCATGCCCCAGGACTACCTGACATGATGACTCCTTGCTGTCCCCAGTCCACCTGGCCATGCTGCTGCTCCAGTTTCAACTTCCACCTGACTGTGCTGCTGCTCCAGTTTCAACTGTTCTGCCTTATTATTATTCGACCATGCTGGTCATTTATGAACATTTGAACATCTTGGCCATGTTCTGTTATAACTCCACCTGGCACAGCCAGAAGAGGACTGGCCACCCCACATAGCCTGGTTCCTCTCTAGGTTTCTTCCTAGGTTTTGGCCACTAGGGAGTTTTTCCTAGCCACCGTGTACTACACCTGCATTGCTTGCTGTTTGGGGTTTTAGGCTGGGTTTCTGTACAGCACTTTGAGATATCAGCTGATGTACGAAGGGCTATATAAATAAATTTGATTTGATTTGATTTTGATTTACTACACTATAACTACTACTACTACACTATAACTACTGGTACTACTAGTACTACACTATAACTACTAGTACTACACTATAACTACTAGTACTACACTATCACTACTGGTACTACTAGTACTACACTATAACTACTAGTACTACACTATAACTACTAGTACTACACTATCACTACTGGTACTACTAGTACTACACTATAACTACTAGTACTACACTATAACTACTACTACTACACTATAACTACTGGTACTACTAGTACTACACTATAACTACTAGTACTACACTATAACTACTAGTACTACACTATCACTACTGGTACTACTAGTACTACACTATAACTACTAGTACTACACTATAACTACTAGTACTACACTATCACTACTGGTACTACACTATAACTACTAGTACTACACTATAACTAATAGTACTACACTATAACTACTAGTAATACACTATCACTACTGGTACTACTAGTACTACACTATAACTACTAGTACTACACTATAACTACTACTACTACACTATAACTACTGGTACTACTAGTGCTACACTATAACTACTAGTACTACACTATAACTACTAGTACTACACTATCACTACTGGTACTACTAGTACTACACTATAACTACTAGTACTACACTATAACTACTAGTACTACACTATCACTACTGGTACTACTAGTACTACACTATAGCTACTGGTACTACTAGTATTACACTATAGCTACTGGTACTACTAGTACTACACTATAGCTACTGGTACTACTAGTATTACACTACAGCTACTGGTACTACTAGTATTACACTATAGCTACTGGTACTACTAGTACTACACTATAGCTACTGGTACTACTAGTATTACACTATAGCTACTGGTACTACTAGTACTACACTATAGCTACTGGTACTACTAGTATTACACTATAGCTACTGGTACTACTAGTATTACACTATAGCTACTGGTACTACTAGTACTACACTATAGCTACTGGTACTACTAGTATTACACTATAGCTACTGGTACTACTAGTACTACACTATAGCTACTGGTACTACTAGTACTACACTATAACTACTAGTAATACACTATAACTACTGGTACTACTAGTACTACACTATAACTACTAGTACTACACTATCACTACTGGTACTACTAGTACTACACTATAACTACTAGTACTACACTATCACTACTGGTACTACTAGTACTACACTATAACTACTAGTACTACACTATAACTACTGGTACTACTAGTACTACACTATAACTACTAGTACTACTGGTACTACACTATAACTACTAGTACTACACTATCACTACTAGTACTACTAGTACTACACTATCACTACTAGTACTACTAGTACTACACTATAACTACTGGTACTACTAGTACTACATTATCACTACTGGTACTACTAGTACTACACTATCACTACTGGTACTACTAGTATTACACTATACTACTGGTACTACTAGTACTACACTATAACTACTAGTACTACACTATAACTACTAGTACTACACTATCACAACTGGTACTACTAGTACTACACTATAACTACTAGTACTACACTATCACTACTGGTACTACTAGTACTACACTATAACTACTAGTACTACACTATAACTACTAGTACTACACTATCACTACTGGTACTACACTATCACTACTGGTACTACACTATAACTACTAGTACTACACTATAACTACTAGTACTACACTATCACTACTGGTACTACTAGTACTACACTATAACTACTAGTACTACACTATAACTACTGGTACTACACTATCACTACTGGTACTACTCTATAACTACTGGTACTACTAGTACTACACTATAACTACTAGTACTACACTATCACAACTGGCACTACTAGTACTACACTATAACTACTAGTACTACACTATCACTACTGGTACTACTAGTATTACACTATAGCTACTGGTACTACTAGTACTACACTATAGCTACTGGTACTACTAGTATTACACTACAGCTACTGGTACTACTAGTATTACACTATAGCTACTGGTACTACTAGTACTACACTATAGCTACTGGTACTACTAGTATTACACTATAGCTACTGGTACTACTAGTACTACACTATAGCTACTGGTACTACTAGTATTACACTATAGCTACTGGTACTACTAGTATTACACTATAGCTACTGGTACTACTAGTATTACACTATAGCTACTGGTACTACTAGTACTACACTATAACTACTGGTACTACTAGTACTACACTATAACTACTAGTACTACACTATCACTACTAGTACTACTAGTACTACACTATAACTACTACTACTACACTATAACTACTGGTACTACTAGTACTACACTATAACTACTAGTACTACACTATCACTACTGGTACTACTAGTACTGCACTATAACTACTAGTACTACACTATCACTACTGGTACTACTAGTACTACACTATAACTACTAGTACTACACTATAACTACTGGTACTACACTATCACTACTAGTACTACTAGTACTACACTATAACTACTGGTACTACTAGTACTACACTATAACTACTGGTACTACGAGTACTACATTATCACTACTGGTACTACTAGTACTACACTATCACTACTGGTACTACTAGTATTACACTATAGCTACTGGTACTACTAGTACTACACTATAACTACTAGTACTACACTATAACTACTAGTACTACACTATCACAACTGGTACTACTAGTACTACACTATAACTACTAGTACTACACTATCACTACTGGTACTACTAGTACTACACTATAACTACTAGTACTACACTATAACTACTAGTACTACACTATCACTACTGGTACTACACTATAACTACTAGTACTACACTATAACTACTAGTACTACACTATCACTACTAGTACTACACTATAACTACTGGTACTACTAGTACTACACTATAACTACTAGTACTACTGGTACTACACTATAACTACTAGTACTACACTATCACTACTAGTACTACTAGTACTACACTATCACTACTAGTACTACTAGTACTACACTATAACTACTAGTACTACACTATAACTACTGGTACTACTAGTACTACACTATAACTACTAGTACTACACTATCACTACTGGTACTACTAGTACTACACTATAACTACTAGTACTACACTATCACTACTGGTACTACTAGTACTACACTATAACTACTAGTACTACACTATAACTACTAGTACTACACTATCACTACTGGTACTACTAGTACTACACTATAACTACTAGTACTACACTATCACTACTGGTACTACTAGTACTACACTATAACTACTAGTACTACACTATAACTACTAGTACTACACTATCACTACTGGTGCTACTAGTACTACACTATCACTACTGGTACTACTAGTACTACACTATCACTTCTGGTACTACTAGTATTACACTATAGCTACTGGTACTACTAGTACTACACTATAACTACTAGTACTACACTATCACTACTGGTACTACTAGTACTACACTATAACTACTAGTACTACACTATCACTACTGGTACTACTAGTACTACACTATAACTACTAGTACTACACTATAACTACTAGTACTACACTATCACTACTGGTACTACACTATCACTAGTACTACACTATAACTACTAGTACTACACTATAACTACTAGTACTACACTATCACTACTAGTACTACACTAGCACTACTGGTACTACTAGTACTACACTATAACTACTAGTACTACACTATAACTACTAGTACTACACTATAACTACTAGTACTACACTATCACTACTGGTACTACTAGTACTACACTATAACTACTAGTACTACACTATAACTACTAGTACTACACTATCACTACTGGTACTACACTATAACTACTGGTACTACTAGTACTACACTATAACTACTAGTACTACACTATCACTACTGGTACTACTAGTACTACACTATAACTACTAGTACTACACTATCACTACTGGTACTACGAGTACTACACTATAGCTACTGGTACTACTAGTACTACACTATAACTACTAGTACTACACTATAGCTACTAGTACTACACTATCACTACTGGTACTACGAGTACTACACTATCACTACTGGAACTACTAGTACTACACTATCACTACTGGTACTACTAGTACTACACTATAACTACTAGTACTACACTATAACTACTAGTACTACACTATCACTACTGGTACTACACTATAACTACTGGTACTACACTATAACTACTAGTACTACACTATCACTACTGGTACTACTAGTACTACACTATAACTACTAGTACTACACTATAACTACTAGTACTACACTATCACTACTGGTACTACACTATCACTACTGGTACTACACTATAACTACTAGTACTACACTATAACTACTAGTACTACACTATCACTACTAGTACTACACTATCACTACTGGTACTACTAGTACTACACTATAACTACTAGTACTACACTATAACTACTAGTACTACACTATAACTACTAGTACTACACTATCACTAACTACTAGTACTACACTATAACTACTAGTACTACACTATAACTACTAGTACTACACTAGCACTACTGGTACTACTCTATAACTACTGGTACTACTAGTACTACACTATAACTACTAGTACTACACTATCACTACTGGTACTACTAGTACTACACTATAACTACTAGTACTACACTATCACTACTGGTACTACTAGTACTACACTATAACTACTAGTACTACACTATAACTACTAGTACTACACTATCACTACTGGTACTACTAGTACTACACTATAACTACTGGTACACTATAACTACTAGTACTACACTATCACTACTAGTACTACACTATCACTACTGGTACTACTAGTACTACACTATGCCTACTAGTACTACACTATAACTACTAGTACTACACTATCACTACTGGTACTACTAGTACTACATATCACTACTGGTACTACTAGTACTACACTATCACTTCTGGTACTACTAGTATTACACTATAGCTACTGGTACTACTAGTACTACACTATAACTACTAGTACTACACTATCACTACTGGTACTACTAGTACTACACTATAACTACTAGTACTACACTATCACTACTGGTACTACTAGTACTACACTATAACTACTAGTACTACACTATAACTACTAGTACTACACTATCACTACTGGTACTACACTATCACTACTGGTACTACACTATAACTACTAGTACTACACTATAACTACTAGTACTACACTATCACTACTAGTACTACACTATCACTACTGGTACTACTAGTACTACACTATCACTACTGGTACTACTAGTACTACACTATAACTACTGGTACTACTAGTACTACACTATAACTACTGGTACTACTAGTACTGTACTACACTATAACTACTGGTACTACTAGTACTACACTATAACTACTGGTACTACTAGTACTACACTATAACTACTAGTACTACTAGTACTACACTATAACTACTGGTACTACTAGTACTACACTATAACTACTAGTACTACACTATAACTACTGGTACTACACTATCACTACTAGTACTACTAGTACTACACTATAACTACTGGTACTACTAGTACTACACTATAACTACTGGTACTACTAGTACTACACTATAACTACTGGTACTACTAGTACTACACTATAACTACTGGTACTACTAGTACTACACTATAACTACTGGTACTACTAGTACTACACTATCACTACTGGTACTACTAGTACTACACTATCACTACTGGTACTACTAGTACTACACTATAACTACTGGTACTACTAGTACTACACTATAACTACTGGTACTACTAGTACTACACTATAACTACTAGTACTACACTATAGCTACTAGTACTACACTATCACTACTGGTACTACGAGTACTACACTATCACTACTGGTACTACTAGTACTACACTATCACTACTGGTACTACTAGTACTACACTATAACTACTAGTACTACACTATAACTACTAGTACTACACTATCACTACTGGTGCTACTAGTACTACACTATCACTACTGGTACTACTAGTACTACACTATCACTTCTGGTACTACTAGTATTACACTATAGCTACTGGTACTACTAGTACTACACTATAACTACTGGTACTACTAGTACTACACTATAACTACTGGTACTACTAGTACTACACTATAACTACTGGTACTACTAGTACTACACTATCACTACTGGTACTACTAGTACTACACTATAGCTACTGGTACTACTAGTACTACACTATAACTACTGGTACTACTAGTACTACACTATAACTACTGGTACTACTAGTACTACACTATAACTACTAACTACTAGTACTACACTATAACTACTGGTACTACTAGTACTACACTATAACTACTGGTACTACTAGTACTACACTATAACTACTGGTACTACTAGTACTACACTATAACTACTGGTACTACTAGTACTACACTATAACTACTGGTACTACTAGTACTACACTATAACTACTGGTACTACTAGTACTACACTATAGCTACTGGTACTACTAGTACTACACTATAACTACTGGTACTACTAGTACTACACTATCACTACTGGTACTACTAGTACTACACTATCACTACTGGTACTACTAGTACTACACTATCACTACTGGTACTACTAGTACTACACTATCACTACTGGTACAACTAGTACTACTTGCACACACTTGCTTGCAAAACAAATTCTATTCAACGCCTTTTTAATCAAAACGTTACACCTCTAATGGATGAAAATGGGGAGGGAGAAGCCAAGGTATGTTAAACCCTTGAGGTGTGAAACTCCAAACACCTTGTTGCCAAGAAACTTAATACTGTAATTACAGTCAACATGATCTTTCCCAGATGAAGAGATAATCAAATAGACAAGAAGCTATTGACTGAGGCATCTTGCTAGACCTGCCAGATGTATGCATACACACACACACACACACACACACACACACACGTATAAACATACACACACACACAGGTATAACACATACACACACACACACACACACACACACACACACACACACACACACACACACACACACACACACACACACACACACACACACACACACACACACACACTAGCCCCTACCACTACCCACCACCACTAACTACTACACTACACTCTTACTACTGGTAATAAACTGTTACTACTGGTATTACACTAGTACTACACTCTACTACGGGTACTAAACTGGTACTACACTATTACTACTGGTACTACAACAGTACTACACTAATACTATTGGTACTATGTAAGTACTACTGGTAGCACTTCTACTACACTATTACAACTGTTATTACACTAGTACTACACTCTTACTACTGGTACTACACTCTTACTATACTATTACTACCGGTAGTACACTAGTACTACACTTGTACTACTGGTAATAAACTATTACTACTGGTATTACACTAGTATGACACTCTTACCACTGGCACTACACTCTTACTACTGGTACTACACTATTACTATTGGTACTACCCCAGTACAACACTATTACTGGGCCAGGAATAGTAGAGTGGTAGTATAGTGTCTGGGCCAGGAATAGTAGAGTGGTATCATAGTGTCTGGGCCAGGAATAGTAGAGTGGTAACATAGTGTCTGGGCCAGGAATAGTGGAGTGGTAACATAGTGTCTGGGCCAGTAGTGGAGTGGTAACATAGTGTCTGGGCCAGGAATAGTAGAGTGGTAGCATAGTGTCTGGGCCAGGAATAGTAGTAACATAGTGTGGTAGCATAGTGTCTGGGCCAGGAATAGTAGAGTGGTAGCATAGTGTCTGGGCCAGGAATAGTAGAGTGGTAGCATAGTGTCTGGGCCAGGAATAGTAGAGTGGTAGCATAGTGTCTGGGCCAGGAATAGTAGAGTGGTAACATAGTGTCTGGGCCAGGAATAGTAGTGGTAGCATAGTGTCTGGGTGGGCCAGGAATAGTAGAGTGGTAACATAGTGTCTGGGCCAGGAATAGTAGAGTGGTAACATAGTGTCTGGGTGGGCCAGGAATAGTAGAGTGGTAGCATAGTGTCTGGGCCAGGAATAGTAGAGTGGTAGCATAGTGTCTGGGCCAGGAATAGTAGAGTGGTAGCATAGTGTCTGGGCCAGGAATAGTAGAGTGGTAACATAGTGTCTCGGCCAGGAATAGTAGAGTGGTAGCATAGTGTCTGGGACAGGAATAGTAGAGTGGTAACATAGTGTCTGGGTGGGCCAGGAATAGTAGAGTGGTAGCATAGTGTCTGGGCCAGGAATAGTAGAGTGGTAGCATAGTGTCTGGGCCAGGAATAGTAGAGTGGTAGCATAGTGTCTGGGCCAGGAATAGTAGAGTGGTAGCATAGTGTCTGGGCCAGGAATAGTAGAGTGGTAACATAGTGTCTGGGCCAGGAATAGTAGAGTAGTAACATAGTATCTGGGTCGGGAATAGTAGAGTGGTAACATAGTGTCTGGGCCAGGAATAGTAGAGTGGTAGCATAGTGTCTGGGTGGGCCAGGAATAGTAGAGTGGTAGCATGGTGTCTGGGTCAGGAATAGTAGAGTGGTAGCATAGTGTCTGGGCCAGGAATAGTAGAGTGGTAGCATGGTGTCTGGGTGGGCCAGGAGTAGTAGAGTGGTAACATAGAGTCTGGGTGGGTCAGGAATAGTAGAGTGGTAGCATAGTGTCTGGGCCAGGAATAGTAGAGTGGTAGCATGGTGTCTGGGTGGGCCAGGAATAGTAGAGTGGTAACATAGTGTCTGGGCCAGGAATAGTGGAGTGGTAACATAGTGTCTGGGACAGGAATAGTAGCGTGGTAGCATAGTGTCTGGGCCAGGAATAGTAGAGTGATAGCTTAGTGTTTGGGACAGGAATAGTAGAGTGGTAGCATAGTGTATGGGCCAGGAATAGTAGAGTGGTAGCATAGTGTCTGGGCCAGGAATAGTAGAGTGGTAACATAGTGTCTGGGCCAGGAATAGTAGAGTGGTAGCATAGTGTCTGGGCCAGGAATAGTAGAGTGATAGCTTAGTGTTTGGGACAGGAATAGTAGAGTGGTAGCATAGTGTCTGGGCCAGGAATAGTAGAGTGGTAGCATAGTGTCTGGGCCAGGAATAGTAGAGTGGTAACATAGTGTCTGGGCCAGGAATAGTAGAGTGGTAGCATAGTGTCTGGGCCAGGAATAGTAGAGTGGTAACATAGTGTCTGGGCCAGGAATAGTAGAGTGGTAGCATAGTGTCTGGGCCAGGAATAGTAGAGTGGTAACATAGTGTCTGGGTGGGCCAGGAATAGTAGAGTGGTGGCATAGTGTCTGGGCCAGGAATAGTAGAGTGGTAGCATAGTGTCTGGGCCAGGAATAGTAGAGTGGTAACATAGTGTCTCGGCCAGGAATAGTAGAGTGGTAGCATAGTGTCTGGGCCAGGAATAGTAGAGTGGTAACATAGTGTCTGGGTAAGGAATAGTGGAGTGGTAGCATAGTGTCTGGGGTGTGGCCAGGTGTCTGGGCCAGTAGAGTGGTAGCATAGTGTCTGGGCCAGGAATAGTAGAGTGGTAGCATAGTGTCTGGGCCAGGAATAGTAGAGTGGTAACATAGTGTCTGGGCCAGGAATAGTAGAGTGGTAACATAGTGTCTGGGCCAGGAATAGTAGAGTGGTAACATAGTGTCTGGGTGGGCCAGGAGTAGTAGAGTGGTAACATAGTGTCTGGGCCAGGAATAGTAGAGTGGTAACATAGTGTCTGGGACAGGAATAGTAGCGTGGAAGCATAGAGTCTGGGCCAGGAATAGTAGAGTGGTAGCATAGTGTCTGGGCCAGGAATAGTAGAGTGGTAACATAGTGTCTCGGCCAGGAATAGTAGAGTGGTAGCATAGTGTCTGGGCCAGGAATAGTAGAGTGGTAACATAGTGTCTGGGTAAGGAATAGTGGAGTGGTAGCATAGTGTCTGGGTGGGCCAGGAATAGTAGAGTGGTAGCATAGTGTCTGGGCCAGGAATAGTAGAGTGGTAACGTAGTGTCTGGGCCAGGAATAGTAGAGTGGTAACATAGTGTCTGGGTGGGCCAGGAATAGTAGAGTGGTAACATAGTGTCTGGGCCAGGAATAGTAGAGTGGTAACATAGTGTCTGGGCCAGGAATAGTAGAGTGGTAACATAGTGTCTGGGCCAGGAATAGTAGAGTGGTAGCATAGTGTCTGGGCCAGGAATAGTAGAGTGGTAGCATAGTGTCTGGGCCAGGAATAGTAGAGTGGTAACATAGTGTCTGGGCCAGGAATAGTAGAGTGGTAACATAGTGTCTGGGCCAGGAATAGTAGAGTGGTAGCATAGTGTCTGGGACAGGAATAGTAGAGTGGTAACATAGTGTCTGGTAACAGGAATAGTAGAGTGATAGCTTAGTGTTTGGGACAGGAATAGTAGAGTGGTAGCATAGTGCATGGGCCAGGAATAGTAGAGTGGTAACATAGTGTCTGGGCCAGGAATAGTAGAGTGGTAGCATAGTGTCTGGGCCAGGAATAGTAGAGTGGTAACATAGTGTCTGGGCCAGGAATAGTAGAGTGGTAGCATAGTGTCTGGGACAGGAATAGTAGAGTGGTAACATAGTGGCTGGGCTGGCCAGGAATAGTAGAGTGGTGGCATAGTGTCTGGGCCAGGAATAGTAGAGTGGTAGCATAGTGTCTGGGTCAGGAATAGTAGAGTGGTAACATAGTGACTGGGTGGGCCAGGAATAGTAGCGTGGAAGCATAGAGTCTGGGCCAGGAATAGTAGAGTGGTAGCATAGTGTCTGGGCCAGGAATAGTAGAGTGGTAACATAGTGTCTCGGCCAGGAATAGTAGAGTGGTAGCATAGTGTCTGGGCCAGGAATAGTAGAGTGGTAACATAGTGTCTGGGCCAGGAATAGTAGAGTGGTAGCATAGTGTCTGGGCCAGGAATAGTAGAGTGGTAACATAGTGTCTCGGCCAGGAATAGTAGAGTGGTAACATAGTGTCTCGGCCAGGAATAGTAGAGTGGTAGCATAGTGTCTGGGACAGGAATAGTAGAGTGGTAACATAGTGTCTGGGACAGGAATAGTAGAGTGGTAGCATAGTGTCTGGGCCAGGAATAGTAGAGTGGTAGCATAGTGTCTGGGCCAGGAATAGTAGAGTGGTAACATAGTGTCTGGGCCAGGAATAGTAGAGTGGTAGCATAGTGTCTGGGCCAGGAATAGTAGAGTGGTAACATAGTGTCTGGGCCAGGAATAGTAGAGTGGTAGCATAGTGTCTGGGCCAGGAATAGTAGAGTGGTAGCATAGTGTCTGGGCCAGGAATAGTAGAGTGGTAACATAGTGTCTGGGCCAGGAATAGTAGAGTGGTAACATAGTGTCTGGGTGGGCCAGGAATAGTAGAGTGGTAACATAGTGTCTGGGTGGGCCAGGAATAGTAGAGTGGTAACATAGTGTCTGGGCCAGGAATAGTAGAGTGGTAACATAGTGTCTGGGCCAGGAATAGTAGAGTGGTAGCATAGTGTCTGGGCCAGGAATAGTAGAGTGGTAGCATAGTGTCTGGGCCAGGAATAGTAGAGTGGTAACATAGTGTCTGGGCCAGGAATAGTAGAGTGGTAGCATAGTGTCTGGGCCAGGAATAGTAGAGTGGTAGCATAGTGTCTGGGCCAGGAATAGTAGAGTGGTAACATAGTGTCTGGGCCAGGAATAGTAGAGTGGTAACATAGTGTCTGGGTAAGGAATAGTGGAGTGGTAGCATAGTGTCTGGGTGGGCCAGGAGTAGTAGAGTGGTAGCATAGTGTCTGGGCCAGGAATAGTAGAGTGGTAACGTAGTGTCATGGCCAGGAATAGTAGAGTGGTAACATAGTGTCTGGGCCAGGAATAGTAGAGTGGTAGCATAGTGTCTGGGCCAGGAATAGTAGAGTGGTAGCATAGTGTCTGGGCCAGGAATAGTAGAGTGGTAGCATAGTGTCTGGGCCAGGAATAGTAGAGTGGTAACATAGTGTCTGGGCCAGGAATAGTAGAGTGGTAGCATAGTGTCTGGGCCAGGAATAGTAGAGTGGTAACATAGTGTCTGGGCCAGGAATAGTAGAGTGGTAGCATAGTGTCTGGGTGGGCCAGGAATAGTAGAGTGGTAGCAGTGTGTGGGTCAGGAATAGTAGAGTGGTAGCATAGTGTCTGGGCCAGGAATAGTAGAGTGGTAGCATGGTGTCTGGGTGGGCCAGGAGTAGTAGAGTGGTAACATAGAGTCTGGGTGGGTCAGGAATAGTAGAGTGGTAGCAGAGTGTCTGGGCCAGGAATAGTAGAGTGGTAGCATAGTGTCTGGGCCAGGAATAGTAGAGTGGTAACATAGTGTCTGGGCCAGGAATAGTAGAGTGGTAGCATAGTGTCTCGGCCAGGAATAGTAGAGTGGTAGCATAGTGTCTGGGCCAGGAATAGTAGAGTGGTAGCATAGTGTCTGGGCCAGGAATAGTAGAGTGGTAGCATAGTGTCTGGGCCAGGAATAGTAGAGTGGTAGCATAGTGTCTGGGCCAGGAATAGTAGAGTGATAACATAGTGTCTGGGCCAGGAATAGTAGAGTGGTAACATAGTGTCTGGGCCAGGAATAGTCTGGGCCAGAGTGGTAAGCATAGTGTCTGGGCCAGGAATAGTAGAGTGGTAGCATAGTGTCTGGGCCAGGAATAGTAGAGTGGTAGCATAGTGTCTGGGCCAGGAATAGTAGAGTAGTGTCTGGGCCAGGAATAGTAGAGTGGTGGCATAGTGTCTGGGCCAGGAATAGTAGAGTGGTAACATAGTGGCTGGGCTGGCCAGGAATAGTAGCGTGGTAGCATAGTGTCTGGGCCAGGAATAGTAGCGTGGAAGCATAGAGTCTGGGCCAGGAATAGTAGAGTGGTAGCATAGTGTCTGGGCCAGGAATAGTAGAGTGGTAACATAGTGTCTCGGCCAGGAATAGTAGAGTGGTAGCATAGTGTCTGGGCCAGGAATAGTAGAGTGGTAGCATAGTGTCTGGGCCAGGAATAGTAGAGTGGTAACGTAGTGTCTGGGACAGGAATAGTAGAGTGGTAACATAGTGTCTGGGCCAGGAATAGTAGAGTGGTAACATAGTGTCTGGGTGGGCCAGGAATAGTAGAGTGGTAACATAGTGTCTGGGCCAGGAATAGTAGAGTGGTAACATAGTGTCTGGGCCAGGAATAGTAGAGTGGTAGCATAGTGTCTGGGCCAGGAATAGTAGAGTGGTAGCATAGTGTCTGGGACAGGAATAGTAGAGTGGTACCATAGTGTCTGGGTCAGGAATAGTAGAGTGGTAACATAGTGTCTGGGTGGGCCAGGAATAGTAGAGTGGTAGCATAGTGTCTGGGCCAGGAATAGTCTAGAGTGGTAGCACAGTGTCTGGGCCAGGAATAGCCAGAGTGGTAGCATAGTGTCTGGGTAAGGAATAGTGGAGTGGTAGCATAGTGTCTGGGTGGGCCAGGAATAGTAGAGTGGTAGCATAGTGTCTGGGCCAGGAATAGTAGAGTGGTAACATAGTGTCTGGGCCAGGAATAGTAGAGTGGTAACATAGTGTCTGGGCCAGGAATAGTAGAGTGGTAACATAGTGTCTGGGTGGGCCAGGAGTAGTAGAGTGGTAACATAGTGTCTGGGCCAGGAATAGTAGAGTGGTAACATAGTGTCTGGGACAGGAATAGTAGCGTGGTAGCATAGAGTCTGGGCCAGGAATAGTAGAGTGGTAGCATAGTGTCTGGGCCAGGAATAGTAGAGTGGTAGCATAGTGTCTGGGCCAGGAATAGTAGAGTGGTAACATAGTGTCTGGGTCAGGAATAGTAGAGTGGTAACATAGTGTCTGGGCCAGGAATAGTAGAGTGGTAGCATAGTGTCTGGCCCAGGAATAGTAGAGTGATAACATAGTGTCTGGGCCAGGAATACTAGAGTGGTAACATAGTGTCTGGGTGGGCCAGGAGTAGTAGAGTGGTAACATAGTGTCTGGGCCAGGAATAGTAGAGTGGTAACATAGTGTCTGGGTGGGCCAGGAATAGTAGAGTGGTAGCATAGTGTCTGGGCCAGGAATAGTAGAGTGGTAGCATAGTGTCTGGGCCAGGAATAGTAGAGTGGTAGCATAGTGTCTGGGCCAGGAATAGTAGAGTGGTAACATAGTGTCTGGGTGGGCCAGGAATAGTAGAGTGGTAACATAGTGTCTGGGCCAGGAATAGTGGGCCAGAGTGGTAACATAGTGTCTGGGCCAGGAATAGTAGAGTGGTAACATAGTGTCTGGGGCAGGAATAGTAACATAGTGTGGCAACATAGTGTCTGGGCCAGGAATAGTAGAGTGGTAGCATAGTGTCTGGGTGGGCCAGGAATAGTAGCAGAGTGGTAGCAGCACAGTGTCTGGGCCAGGAATAGTAGAGTGGTAGCATAGTGTCTGGGCCAGGAATAGTAGAGTGGTAACATGGTGTCTGGGCCAGGAATAGTAGAGTGGTAACATAGTGTCTGGGTGGGCCAGGAATAGTAGAGTGTAAGCATAGTGTCTGGGCCAGGAATAGTAGAGTGGTAACATAGTGTCTGGGCCAGGAATAGTAGAGTGGTAACATAGTGTCTGGGCCAGGAATAGTAGAGTGTAGCATAGCATAGTGTCTGGGCCAGGAATAGTAGAGTGGTAGCATAGTGTCTGGGCCAGGAATAGTAGAGTGGTAGCATAGTGTCTGGGCCAGGAATAGTAGAGTGGTAACATAGTGTCTGGGCCAGGAATAGTAGAGTGGTAGCATAGTGTCTGGGCCAGGAATAGTAGAGTGGTAACATAGTGTCTTGGCCAGGAATAGTAGAGTGGTAGCATAGTGTCTGGGCCAGGAATAGTAGAGTGGTAACATAGTGTCTGGGTGGGCCAGGAATAGTAGAGTGGTAACATAGTGTCTGGGTGGGCCAGGAATAGTAGAGTGGTAACATAGTGTCTGGGCCAGGAATAGTAGAGTGGTAACATAGTGTCTGGGCCAGGAATAGTAGAGTGGTAACATAGTGTCTGGGCCAGGAATAGTAGAGTGGTAGCATAGTGTCTGGGTGGGCCAGGAATAGTAGAGAGGTAGCATGGTGTCTAGGTCAGGAATAGTAGAGTGGTAGCATAGTGTCTGGGCCAGGAATAGTAGAGTGGTAGCATGGTGTCTGGGTGGGCCAGGAGTAGTAGAGTGGTAACATAGAGTCTGGGTGGGTCAGGAATAGTAGAGTGGTAGCATAGTGTCTGGGCCAGGAATAGTAGAGTGGTAGCATGGTGTCTGGGTGGGCCAGGAATAGTAGAGTGGTAACACAGTGTCTGGGCCAGGAAGAGTGGTAACATAGTGTCTGGGCCAGGAATAGTAGAGTGGTAGCATAGTGTCTGGGCCAGGAATAGTAGAGTGGTACACATAGTGTCTGGGACAGGAATAGTAGAGTGGTAGCATAGTGTCTGGGCCAGGAATAGTAGAGTGGTAGCATAGTGTCTGGGCCAGGAATAGAAGTAGTAGCATGGTAGCATAGTGTCTGGGCCAGGAATAGTAGAGTGGTAACATAGTGTCTGGGCCAGGAATAGTAGAGTGGTAACATAGTGTCTGGGCCAGGAATAGTAGAGTGGTAACATAGTGTCTGGGCCAGGAATAGTAGAGTGGTAGCATAGTGTCTGGGGAATAACAGGAATAGTAGAGTGGTAACATAGTGTCTGGGCCAGGAATAGTAGAGTGGTAACATAGTGTCATAGTGTCTGGGCCAGGAATAGTAGAGTGGTAGCATAGTGTCTGGGCCAGGAATAGTAGAGTGGTAGCATAGTGTCTGGGCCAGGAATAGTAGAGTGGTAGCATAGTGTCTGGGCCAGGAATAGTAGAGTGGTAGCATAGTGTCTGGGCCAGGAATAGAACAGTGGTAACACATAGTGTCTGGGCCAGGAATAG
This sequence comes from Oncorhynchus tshawytscha, assembly GCF_018296145.1. NCBI lineage: Eukaryota > Metazoa > Chordata > Actinopteri > Salmoniformes > Salmonidae > Oncorhynchus > Oncorhynchus tshawytscha. The sequence continues at coordinate 46,186,515 of NC_056453.1, read as the reverse complement.
TAGAGTGGTAGCATAGTGTCTGGGCCAGGAATAGTAGAGTGGTAACATAGTGTCTGGGTGGGCCAGGAATAGTAGAGTGGTAACATAGTGTCTGGGCCAGGAATAGTAGAGTGGTAACATAGTGTCTGGGCCAGGAATAGTAGAGTGGTAGCATAGTGTCTGGGCCAGGAATAGTAGAGTGGTAGCATAGTGTCTGGGCCAGTGTCTGGTAACAGGAGGAATAGTAGAGTGGTAGCATAGTGTCTGGGCCAGGAATAGTAGAGTGGTAACATAGTGTCTGGGCCAGGAATAGTAGAGTGGTAACATAGTGTCTGGGCCAGGAATAGTAGAGTGGTAACATAGTGTCTGGGCCAGGAATAGTAGAGTGGTAACATAGTGTCTGGGCCAGGAATAGTAGAGTGGTAACATAGTGTCTGGGTGGGCCAGGAAGTAGAGTGGTAACATAGTGAGTGGAACATAGTGTCTGGGCCAGGAATAGTAGAGTGGTAGCATAGTGTCTGGGCCAGGAATAGTAGAGTGGTAACATAGTGTCTGGGCCAGGAATAGTAGAGTGGTAACACAGTGTCTGGGCCAGGAATAGTAGAGTGGTAACATAGTGTCTGGGCCAGGAATAGTAGAGTGGTAACATAGTGTCTGGGCCAGGAATAGTAGAGTGGTAGCATAGTGTCTGGGCCAGGAATAGTAGAGTGGTAGCATAGTGTCTGGGCCAGGAATAGTAGAGTGGTAGCATAGTGTCTGGGCCAGGAATAGTAGAGTGGTAGCATAGTGTCTGGGTCAGGAATAGTAGAGTGGTAACATAGTGTCTGGGTGGGCCAGGAATAGTAGAGTGGTAACATAGTGTCTGGGCCAGGAATAGTAGAGTGGTAACATAGTGTCTGGGACAGGAATTGTAGCGTGGTAGCATAGTGTCTGGGTCAGGAATAGTAGAGTGGTAACATAGTGTCTGGGTGGGCCAGGAATAGTAGAGTGGTAGCATAGTGTCTGGGCCAGGAATAGTAGAGTGGTAGCATAGTGTCTGGGCCAGGAATAGTAGAGTGGTAGCATAGTGTCTGGGCCAGGAATAGTAGAGTGGTAACATAGTGTCTGGGCCAGGAATAGTAGAGTGGTAGCATAGTGTCTGGGCCAGGAATAGTAGAGTGGTAGCACATAGTGTCTGGGCCAGGAATAGTAGAGTGGTAACATAGTGTCTGGGCCAGGAATAGTAGAGTGGTAGCATAGTGTCTGGGACAGGAATAGAGTGGTAGCATAGTGTGGCCAGGAATAGTGTCTGGGCCAGGAATAGTAGAGTGGTAGCATAGTGTCTGGGCCAGGAATAGTAGAGTGGTAAGCATAGTGTCTGGGCCAGGAATAGTAGAGTGGTAGCATAGTGTCTGGGCCAGGAATAGTAGAGTGGTAACATAGTGTCTTGGCCAGGAATAGTAGAGTGGTAGCATAGTGTCTGGGCCAGGAATAGTAGAGTGGTAACATGGTGTCTGGGTGGGCCAGGAATAGTAGAGTGGTAACATAGTGTCTGGGCCAGGAATAGTAGAGTGGTAACATAGTGTCTCGGCCAGGAATAGTAGAGTGGTAACATAGTGTCTCGGCCAGGAATAGTAGAGTGGTAACATAGTGTCTGGGACAGGATTAGTAGCATGGTAGCATAGAGTCTGGGCCAGGAATAGTAGAGTGGTAGCATAGTGTCTGGGCCAGGAATAGTAGAGTGGTAGCATAGTGTCTGGGCCAGGAATAGTAGAGTGGTAGCATAGTGTCTGGGTGGGCCAGGAATAGTAGAGTGGTAACATAGTGTCTGGGTGGGCCAGGAATAGTAGAGTGGTAGCATAGTGTCTGGGCCAGGAATAGTAGAGTGGTAGCATGGTGTCTGGGTGGGCCAGGAATAGTAGAGTGGTAACATAGTGTCTGGGACAGGAATAGTAGCGTGGTAGCATAGTGTCTGGGCCAGGAATAGTAGAGTGGTAGCATAGTGTCTGGGCCAGGAATAGTAGAGTGGTAGCATAGTGTCTGGGCCAGGAATAGTAGAGTGGTAGCATAGTGTCTGGGCCAGGAATAGTGGAGTGGTAACATAGTGTCTGGGTAAGGAATAGTAGCGTGGTAGCATAGTGTCTGGGCCAGGAATAGTAGAGTGGTAGCATAGTGTCTGGGACAGGAATAGTAGAGTGGTAGCATAGTGTCTTGGCCAGGAATAGTAGAGTGGTAGCATAGTGTCTGGGCCAGGAATAGTAGAGTGGTAACATAGTGTCTGGGCCAGGAATAGTAGAGTGGTAGCATAGTGTCTGGGCCAGGAATAGTAGAGTGGTAACATAGTGTCTGGGCCAGGAATAGTAGAGTGGTAACATAGTGTCTGGGCCAGGAGTAGTAGAGTGGTAACATAGTGTCTGGGCCAGGAATAGTAGAGTGGTAGCATAGTGTCTGCCAGGACAGGAATAGTAGAGTGGTAACATAGTGTCTAGTGGGCCAGGAATAGCAGAGTACATAGGTCTGGGCCAGTGTCTGGGCCAGGAATAGTAGAGTGGTAACATAGTGTCTGGGCCAGGAATAGTAGAGTGGTAACATGGTGTCTGGGTGGGCCAGGAATAGTAGAGTGGTAACATAGTGTCTGGGCCAGGAATAGTGGAGTGGTAACATAGTGTCTGGGCCAGGAATAGTAGAGTGGTAACGTAGTGTCTGGGCCAGGAATAGTAGAGTGGTAACATAGTGTCTGGGCCAGGAATAGTAGAGTGGTAGCATAGTGTCTGGGCCAGGAATAGTAGAGTGGTAACATAGTGTCTGGGCCAGGAATAGTAGAGTGGTAGCATAGTGTCTGGGCCAGGAATAGTAGAGTGGTAGCATAGTGTCTGGGCCAGGAATAGTAGAGTGGTAACATAGTGTCTGGGCCAGGAATAGTAGAGTGGTAGCATAGTGTCTGGGTGGGCCAGGAATAGTAGAGTGGTAACATAGTGTCTGGGACAGGAATAGTAGAGTGGTAGCATAGTGTCTGGGTGGGCCAGGAATATTAGAGAGGTAGCATGGTGTCTAGGTCAGGAATAGTAGAGTGGTAGCATAGTGTCTGGGCCAGGAATAGTAGAGTGGTAGCATGGTGTCTGGGTGGGCCAGGAATAGTAGAGTGGTAACATAGTGTCTGGGCCAGGAATAGTAGAGTGCATAGTGTCAGCCAGGAATAGTAGAGTGGTAGCATAGTGTCTGGGCCAGGAATAGTAGAGTGGTAGCAGTGTAGTGTCTGGGTGGGTAACAGGAATAGTAGAGTGGTAACATAGTGTCTGGGCCAGGAATAGTAGAGTGGTAGCATAGTGTCTGGGCCAGGAATAGTAGAGTGGTAGCAGTAGTGTGGGGACAGGAATAGTAGAGTGGTAGCATAGTGTCTGGGCCAGGAATAGTAGAGTGGTAGCATAGTGTCTGGGCCAGGAATAGTAGAGTGGTAACATAGTGTCTGGGCCAGGAATAGTAGAGTGGAGCATAGTGTCTGGGCCAGGAATAGTAGAGTGGTAGCATAGTGTCTGGGCCAGGAATAGTAGAGTGGTAGCATAGTGTCTGGGCCAGGAATAGTAGAGTGGTAGCATAGTGTCTGGGCCAGGAATAGTAGAGTGGTAACATAGTGTCTGGGTGGGCCAGGAATAGTAGAGTGGTAGTGTCTGGGCCAGGAAGTAGTCTGGGCCAGGAAGTGTCTGGTGCCAGGAATAGTAGAGTGGTAACATAGTGTCTGGGCCAGGAATAGTAGAGTGGTAACATAGTGTCTGGGTCAGGAATAGTAGAGTGGTAACATAGTGTCTGGGCCAGGAATAGTAGAGTGGTAACATAGTGTCTGGGACAGGAATAGTAGAGTGGTAGCATAGTGTTTGGGAAAGGAATAGTAGAGTGGTAGCATAGTGTCTGGGCCAGGAATAGTAGAGTGGTAGCATAGTGTCTGGGCCAGGAATAGTAGAGTGGTAACATAGTGTCTTGGCCAGGAATAGTAGAGTGGTAACATAGGTCAGGAATAGTAGAGTGGTAGCATAGTGGCCAGGAATAGTAGAGTGGTAACATAGTGTCTGGGCCAGGAATAGTAGAGTGGTAGCATAGTGTCTGGGCCAGGAATAGTAGAGTGGTAACATAGTGTCTGGGCCAGGAATAGTAGAGTGGTAGCATAGTGTCTGGGCCAGGAATAGTAGAGTGGTAACATAGTGTCTGGGCCAGGAATAGTAGAGTGGTAGCATAGTGTCTGGGACAGGAATAGTAGAGTGGTAGCATAGTGTCTGGGCCAGGAATAGTAGAGTGGTAGCATAGTGTCTGGGCCAGGAATAGTAGAGTGGTAACATAGTGTCTGGGCCAGGAATAGTAGAGTGGTAACATAGTGTCTGGGCCAGGAATAGTAGAGTGGTAACATGGTGTCTGGGTGGGCCAGGAATAGTAGAGTGGTAACATAGTGTCTGGGCCAGGAATAGTGGAGTGGTAACGTAGTGTCTGGGCCAGGAATAGTAGAGTGGTAGCATGGTGTCTGGGTGGGCCAGGAATAGTAGAGTGGTAACATAGTGTCTGGGCCAGGAATAGTAGAGTGGTAGCATAGTGTCTGGGCCAGGAATAGTAGAGTGGTAGCATAGTGTCTGGGCCAGGAATAGTAGAGTGGTAACATAGTGTCTGGGACAGGAATAGTAGAGTGGTAACATAGTGTCTGGGACAGGAATAGTAGAGTGGTAGCATAGTGTCTGGGCCAGGAATAGTAGAGTGGTAGCATAGTGTCTGGGCCAGGAATAGTAGAGTGGTAGCATAGTGTCTGGGCCAGGAATAGTAGAGTGGTAACATAGTGTCTGGGCCAGGAATAGTAGAGTGGTAACATAGTGTCTGGGCCAGGAATAGTAGAGTGGTAGCATAGTGTCTGGGCCAGGAATAGTAGTGGTAGCATAGTGTCTGGGCCAGGAATAGTAGAGTGGTAGTGTCTAGTGTAGTAGAGTGGTAACAGGAATAGTAGAGTGGTAGCATAGTGTCTGGGCCAGGAATAGTAGAGTGGTAGCATAGTGTCTGGGCCAGGAATAGTAGAGTGGTAGCATAGTGTCTGGGCCAGGAATAGTAGAGTGGTAGCATAGTGTCTGGGCCAGGAATAGTAGAGTGGTAACATAGTGTCTGGGCCAGGAATAGTAGAGTGGTAGCATAGTGTCTGGGCCAGGAATAGTAGAGTGGTAACATAGTGTCTGGGCCAGGAATAGTAGAGTGGTAACATAGTGTCTGGGCCAGGAATAGTAGAGTGGTAACATAGTGTCTGGGCCAGGAATAGTAGAGTGGTAACATAGTGTCTGGGCCAGGCCAGGAATAGTAGAGTGGACAGGAAGCATAGTGTCTGGGTCAGGAATAGTAGAGTGGTAACATAGTGTCTGGGCCAGGAATAGTAGAGTGGTAGCATAGTGTCTGGGCCAGGAATAGTAGAGTGGTAGCATAGTGTCTGGGCCAGGAATAGTAGAGTGGTAGCATAGTGTCTGGGCCAGGAATAGTAGAGTGGTAGCATAGTGTCTGGGCCAGGAATAGTAGAGTGGTAACATAGTGTCTGGGCCAGGAATAGTAGAGTGGTAGCATAGTGTCTGGGCCAGGAATAGTAGAGTGGTAACATAGTGTCTGGGCCAGGAATAGTAGAGTGGTAGCATAGTGTCTGGGTGGGCCAGGAGTAGTAGAGTGGTAACATAGTGTCTGGGCCAGGAATAGTAGAGTGGTAACATAGTGTCTGGGCCAGGAATAGTAGAGTGGTAGCATAGTGTCTGGGCCAGGGCCAGAATAGAGTGGTAACATAGTGTCTGGGCCAGGAATAGTAGAGTGGTAGCATAGTGTCTGGGCCAGGAATAGTAGAGTGGTAACATAGTGTCTGGGTGGGCCAGGAATAGTAGAGTGGTAGCATAGTGTCTGGGCCAGGAATAGTAGAGTGGTAGCATAGTGTCTGGGCCAGGAATAGTAGAGTGGTAGCATAGTGTCTGGGCCAGGAATAGTAGAGTGGTAACATAGTGTCTGGGCCAGGAATAGTAGAGTGGTAGCATAGTGTCTGGGCCAGGAATAGTAGAGTGGTAACATAGTGTCTGGGACAGGAATAGTAGAGTGGTAGCATAGTGTCTGGGCCAGGAATAGTAGAGTGGTAGCATAGTGTCTGGGCCAGGAATAGTAGAGTGGTAGCATAGTGTCTGGGCCAGGAATAGTAGAGTGGTAACATAGTGTCTGGGCCAGGAATAGTAGAGTGGTAGCATAGTGTCTGGGCCAGGAATAGTAGAGTGGTAGCATAGTGTCTGGGCCAGGAATAGTAGAGTGGTAACATAGTGTCTCGGCCAGGAATAGTAGAGTGGTAACATAGTGTCTGGGCCAGGAATAGTAGAGTGGTAGCATAGTGTCTGGGACAGGAATAGTAGAGTAGTAACATAGTATCTGGGTCGGGAATAGTAGAGTGGTAACATAGTGTCTGGGCCATGAATAGTAGAGTGGTAGCATAGTGTCTGGGTGGGCCAGGAATATTACAGAGGTAGCATGGTGTCTAGGTCAGGAATAGTGGAGTGGTAACATAGTGTCTGGGACAGGAATAGTAGCGTGGTAGCATAGTGTCTGGGCCAGGAATAGTAGAGTGATAGCTTAGTGTTTGGGAAAGGAATAGTAGAGTGGTAGCATAGTGTCTGGGCCAGGAATAGTAGAGTGGTAGCATAGTGTCTGGGCCAGGAATAGTAGAGTGGTAACATAGTGTCTTGGCCAGGAATAGTAGAGTGGTAGCATAGTGTCTGGGCCAGGAATAGTAGAGTGGTAACATAGTGTCTGGGCCAGGAATAGTAGAGTGGTAGCATAGTGTCTGGGCCAGGAATAGTAGAGTGGTAACATAGTGTCTGGGCCAGGAATAGTAGAGTGGTAGCATAGTGTCTGGGCCAGGAATAGTAGAGTGGTAACATAGTGTCTTGGCCAGGAATAGTAGAGTGGTAATGTAGTGTCTGGGCCAGGAATAGTAGAGTGGTAACATAGTGTCTGGGCCAGGAATAGTAGAGTGGTAACGTAGTGTCTGGGCCAGGAATAGTAGAGTGGTAACATAGTGTCTGGGCCAGGAATAGTAGAGTGGTAACATAGTGTCTGGGTTGGCCAGGAATAGTAGAGTGGTAACATAGTGTCTGGGCCAGGAATAGTAGAGTGGTAACATAGTGTCTGGGACAGGAATAGTAGCGTGGTAGCATAGTGTCTGGGCCAGGAATAGTAGAGTGGTAGCATAGTGTCTGGGCCAGGAATAGTAGAGTGGTAACATAGTGTCTCGGCCAGGAATAGTAGAGTGGTAACATAGTGTCTCGGCCAGGAATAGTAGAGTGGTAGCATAGTGTCTGGGCCAGGAATAGTAGAGTGGTAACATAGTGTCTGGGCCAGGAATAGTAGAGTGGTAACATAGTGTCTGGGCCAGGAATAGTAGAGTGGTAGCATAGTGTCTGGGTGGGCCAGGAATAGTAGAGTGGTAGCATAGTGTCTGGGTCAGGAATAGTAGAGTGGTAACATAGTGTCTGAGTGGGCCAGGAATAGTAGAGTGGTAGCATAGTGTCTGGGCCAGGAATAGTAGAGTGGTAACATAGTGTCTGGGCCAGGGATAGTAGAGTGGTAGCATAGTGTCTGGGCCAGGAATAGTAGAGTGGTAACATAGTGTCTGGGCCAGGAATAGTAGAGTGGTAGCATAGTGTCTGGGCCAGGAATAGTAGCCAGTGGTAAGTGTCTGGGCCAGGCCAGTAGAGTGGTAGCATAGTGTCTGGGCCAGGAATAGTAGAGTGGTAACATAGTGTCTGGGCCAGGAATAGTAGTAGCAGTGGTAACATAGTGTCTAGTGGTGGGCCAGGAATAGTAGAGTGGTAGCATAGTGTCTGGGCCAGGAATAGTAGAGTGGTAGCATAGTGTCTGGGCCAGGAATAGTAGAGTGGTAGCATAGTGTCTGGGCCAGGAATAGTAGAGTGGTAACATAGTGTCTGGGTGGGCCAGGAATAGTAGAGTGGTAACATAGTGTCTGGGCCAGGAATAGTAGAGTGGTAGCATAGTGTCTGGGCCAGGAATAGTAGAGTGGTAACATAGTGTCTGGGACAGAATAGAATGGTAGCATAGTCTGGGCCAGGAATAGTAGCATAGTGTCTGGGCCAGGAATAGTAGAGTGGTAGCATAGTGTCTGGGGAACAGTGGAATAGTGGGCCAGAGTGGTAGCATAGTGTCTGGGCCAGGAATAGTAGAGTGGTAGCATAGTGTCTGGGCCAGGAGTAGTAGAGTGGTAACATAGTGTCTGGGCCAGGAATAGTAGAGTGGTAGCATAGTGTCTGGGCCAGGAATAGTAGAGTGGTAGCATAGTGTCTGGGACAGGAATAGTAGAGTGGTAGCATAGTGTCTGGGCCAGGAATAGTAGAGTGGTAGCATAGTGTCTGGGCCAGGAATAGTAGAGTGGTAACATAGTGTCTGGGCCAGGAATAGTAGAGTGGTAGCATAGTGTCTGGGCCAGGAATAGTAGAGTGGTAACATAGTGTCTGGGCCAGGAATAGTAGAGTGGTAGCATAGTGTCTGGGACAGGAATAGTAGAGTGGTAACATAGTGGCTGGGCTGGCCAGGAATAGTAGAGTGGTGGCATAGTGTCTGGGCCAGGAATAGTAGAGTGGTAGCATAGTGTCTGGGCCAGGAATAGTAGAGTGGTAGCATAGTGTCTGGGCCAGGAATAGTAGAGTGGTAACATAGTGTGTCTGGGCCAGGAATAGTAGAGTGGTAGCATAGTGTCTGGGCCAGGAATAGTAGAGTGGCAGCATAGTGTCTGGGCCAGGAATAGTAGAGTGGTAGCATAGTGTCAGGAATAGTAGAGTGGGCCAGGAATAGTAGAGTGGTAGCATAGTGTCTGGGCCAGGAATAGTAGAGTGGTAGCATAGTGTCTGGGCCAGGAATAGTAGAGTGGTAACATAGTGTCTGGGCCAGGAATAGTAGAGTGGTAGCATAGTGTCTGGGCCAGGAGTGTCTGGGCCAGGTCTGGGCCAGGAATAGTAGAGTGGTAACATAGTGTCTGGGCCAGGAATAGTAGAGTGGTAGCATAGTGTCTGGGTGGGCCAGGAATAGTAGAGTGGTAGCATAGTGTCTGGGCCAGGAATAGTAGAGTGGTACAGTGTAGTGTCTGGGCCAGGAATAGTAGAGTGGTAGTAGAGTGGTAGCATAGTGTCTGGGTGGGCCAGGAATAGTAGAGTGGTAACATAGTGTCTGGGCCAGGAATAGTAGAGTGGTAACATGGGCCAGGAAGTGTAGAGTGGGCCAGGTCCTGGGCCAGGAATAGTAGAGTGGTAACATAGTGTCTGGGACAGGAATAGTAGCGTGGTAGCATAGTGTCTGGGCCAGGAATAGTAGAGTGGTAGCATAGTGTCTGGGCCAGGAATAGTAGAGTGGTAACATAGTGTCTCGGCCAGGAATAGTAGAGTGGTAACATAGTGTCTGGGCCAGGAATAGTAGAGTGGTAGCATAGTGTCTGGGCCAGGAATAGTAGAGTGGTAACATAGTGTCTGGGCCAGGAATAGTAGAGTGGTAGCATAGTGTCTGGGCCAGGAATAGTAGAGTGGTAGCATAGTGTCTGGGCCAGGAATAGTAGAGTGGTAGCATAGTGTCTGGGCCAGGAATAGTAGAGTGGTAACATAGTGTCTGGGCCAGGAATAGTAGAGTGGTAGCATAGTGTCTGGGCCAGGAATAGTAGAGTGGTAGCATAGTGTCTGGGCCAGGAATAGTAGAGTGGTAACATAGTGTCTGGGCCAGGAATAGTAGAGTGGTAACATAGTGTCTGGGTGGGCCAGGAATAGTAGAGTGGTAACATAGTGTCTGGGCCAGGAATAGTAGAGTGGTAACATAGTGTCTGGGCCAGGAATAGTAGAGTGGTAGCATAGTGTCTGGGCCAGGAATAGTAGAGTGGTAGCATAGTGTCTGGGCCAGGAATAGTAGAGTGGTAGCATAGTGTCTGGGCCAGGAATAGTAGAGTGGTAGCATAGTGTCTGGGCCAGGAATAGTAGAGTGGTAACATAGTGTCTGGGCCAGGAATAGTAGAGTGGTAGCATAGTGTCTGGGCCAGGAATAGTAGAGTGGTAGCATAGTGTCTGGGCCAGGAATAGTAGAGTGGTAGCATAGTGTCTGGGCCAGGAATAGTAGAGTGGTAACATAGTGTCTGGGCCAGGAATAGTAGAGTGGTAGCATAGTGTCTGGGCCAGGAATAGTAGAGTGGTAGCATAGTGTCTGGGCCAGGAATAGTAGAGTGGTAGCATAGTGTCTGGGACAGGAATAGTAGAGTGGTAGCATAGTGTCTAGGTAGCATAGTGTCTGGGGGCATAGTGTCTGGGCCAGGAATAGTAGAGTGGTAACATAGTGTCTGGGCCAGGAAAGTAGAGTGGGCCAGGAATAGTAGAGTGGTAGCATAGTGTCTGGGTCAGGAATAGTAGAGTGGTAACATAGTGACTGGGTGGGCCAGGAATAGTAGCGTGGAAGCATAGAGTCTGGGCCAGGAATAGTAGAGTGGTAGCATAGTGTCTGGGCCAGGAATAGTAGAGTGGTAACATAGTGTCTCGGCCAGGAATAGTAGAGTGGTAGCATAGTGTCTGGGCCAGGAATAGTAGAGTGGTAACATAGTGTCTGGGTAAGGAATAGTGGAGTGGTAGCATAGTGTCTGGGCCAGGAATAGTAGCGTGGTGGTGTCTGGGCCAGGAATAGTAGAGTGGTAGCATAGTGTCTGGGCCAGGAATAGTAGAGTGGTAGCATAGTGTCTGGGCCAGGAATAGTAGAGTGGTAGCATAGTGTCTGGGCCAGGAATAGTAGAGTGGTAGCATAGTGTCTGGGCCAGGAATAGTAGAGTGGTAGCATAGTGTCTGGGCCAGGAATAGTAGAGTGGTAGCATAGTGTCTGGGCCAGGCCAGAGTGGTAGCATAGTGTCTAGAGGAATAGTAGAGTGGTAGCATAGTGTCTGGGCCAGGAATAGTAGAGTGGTAGCATAGTGTCTGGGCCAGGAATAGTAGAGTGGTAGCATAGTGTCTGGGCCAGGAATAGTAGAGTGGTAGCATAGTGTCTGGGCCAGGAATAGTCTGCATAGTGTCTGGGCCAGGAATAGTAGAGTGGTAGCATAGTGTCTGGGCCAGGAATAGTAGAGTGGTAGCATAGTGTCTGGGCCAGGAATAGTAGAGTGGTAGCATAGTGTGGGCCAGGAATAGTAGAGTGGTAGCATAGTGTCTGGGCCAGGAATAGTAGAGTGGTAGCATAGTGTCTGTTTGGGCCAGGAATAGTAGAGTGGTAGCATAGTGTCTGGGAATAGTAGAGTGGTGGGATTGACCGTGTTTATATGGGGGAGAAGTCTGTCTCAGTTTGGGCCTGGTGCTGCCGCTATAGGCTATCAAGGGTAGTTTGTAGGCAGGCAGGCCCGACGGTGTTTCTGCTGGTGACAAGCTTCAGACCAACCGACCGACAGACGCTTATGCCAGTGTGGATTCACAGAGCCTTCCACTAGCTAGCCGGGATAGGAACAGCATAACACCCTCAGCTGTTGGCACGTCAAATGAGCCATCAACAGCTTCAAACTTTCCCCAGACCCGCCTGTGTGTGTGCACGTGCGCATGTGTTCATGTGCGTATGTGTGTGTGTGTGTCTAGCACCCAGTGAACGTGGCACCCAGTGAACAGGGCGATGTCTCCTGCCAACATAAACACCAACCAGTTTGCTTCCCCTATGGTACCCTGTTCCCTATGTAGTGCACTACTTTATACCAGAGCCCTATATAGTACACTACACCAGAGCCCTATATAGTGCACTACGTTAGACCAGAGCCCTATATAGTGCACTTATTTAAACCAGAGCCCTATATAGTACACTAGACCAGAGCCCTATATAGTGCACTACGTTAGACCAGAGCCCTATATAGTGCACTATGTTAGACCAGAGCCCTATATAGTACACTACTTTAGACCAGAGCCCTATATAGTGCACTACTTTAGACCAGAGCCCTATATAGTGCACTACGTTAGACCAGAGCCCTATATAGTGCACTACGTTAGACCAGAGCCCTATATAGTACACTACTTTAGACCAGAGCCCTATATAGTGCACTACTTTAGACCAGAGCCCTATGGAACATTCCAGATCTCAGGATCTCAGCCTCTTTCTCAGCTGCAGAGCCCATTTTCCAATTCCTCCTCTTTTCTAGTCTCTTTTTCCTCTATCAAACTACTTGAGAATTCACCATTAGCTCATAACCTCATATCCATGGAATTAATCTCTGTTATTGAGAAGGCTGGACAAAAGAAACTTTTCCCACCAAACATCTTGGCTCTGCTATGAGGCATGGGCAACAGACACGTCAAGCTGGAGAGAAGGAAGGAGAGAGAAAGAGACCATGTTAACGTTTATTTATTTCCCCTTTTATACATGAATGAGTTGCACATCGTTACGACACTGTATATAATAATTATAATATAATAATAATACAACAATAACACTGTATATAGACATAATTTGACATTTGTAATGTCTTTATTCTTTTGGAACTTCTGTGAGTGTAATGTTTACTGTTCCTTTTTATTGTTTATTTCCATTTAATGTATTATCTATTTCACTTTCTATGTCAATGTTAACACATGTTTCCCATGCCAATAAAGCCCTTTGAATGTAATTGAGAGAGAGGCATGTTCCCAGGCTCCACAAATGAAGAGCAAGAGCAGAGACAGGTCCCCAGGTCCACTGTGCAGTCCCAGTCCCAGTCTCAGTCCCAGTCTCAGTCCCAATCCCAGCCCCCGTCCCAGTCCCAGCCCCAGTCTCAGCCCCAGTCTCAGTCCCAATCCCAGCCCCAGTCCCAGCCCCAGTCTCAGCCCCAGTCTCAGCCCCAGTCTCAGTCCCAGTCCCAGCCCCAGTCTCAGCCCCAGTCTCAGCCCCAGTCCAGTCCCAGTCCCAGTCCCAGTCCCAGCCCCAGTCTCAGCCCCAGTCCCAGCCCCAGTCTCAGTCCCAGTCCCAGCCCCAGTCTCCCAGTCCCAGCCCCAGTCTCAGCCCCAGTCTCAGTCCCAATCCCAGCCCCAGTCCCAGCCCCAGTCTCAGCCCCAGTCTCAGTCCCAGTCCCAATCCCAGTCTCAGTTCCAGCCCCAGTCTCAGCCCCAGTCTCAGTCCCACCAGTCTCAGCCCAGTCCCGATCCCAGTCCCAGTCCCAGTCTCAGCCCCAGTCTCAGTCTCAGCCCCAGTCTCAGCCCCAGTCCCAGTCTCAGCCCCAGTCTCAGCCCCAGTCTCAGCCTCAGTCCCAATCCCAGTCTCAGCCTCAGTCCCAGTCTCATCCCCAGTCTCAGCCCCAGTCTCAGCCCCAGTCTCAGCCCCAGTCTCAGCCTCAGTCTCAGCCCCAGTCTCATTCTCAAGTCCCAGTCTCAGCCTGTCTCAGCCCCAGTCTCAGTCTCAGCCCCAGTCTCAGCTTCAGTCTCAGCCCCAGTCTCAGCCCCAGGCTCAGCCCCAACCCCAGTCTCAGCCCCAGTCTCAGCCCCAGTCTCAACTCCAGTCTCAGTCTCAACTCCAGTCTCAACCCCAGTCTCAGTCTCAACTCCAGTCTCAGCCCCAGTCTCAGCCCCAGTCTCAGCCTCAGTCCCAATCCCAGTCTCAGCCTCAGTCCCAGTCTCATCCCCAGTCTCAGCCCCAGTCTCAGCCCCAGTCTCAGCCTCAGTCTCAGCCTCAGTCTCAGCCCCAGTCTCATTCTCAGTCCCAGTCTCAGCCTGTCTCAGCCCCAGTCTCAGTCTCAGCCCCAGTCTCAGCTTCAGTCTCAGCCCCAGTCTCAGCCCCAGGCTCAGCCCCAACCCCAGTCTCAGCCCCAGTCTCAGCCCCAGTCTCAACTCCAGTCTCAGTCTCAACTCCAGTCTCAGTCCCAGTCTCAGTCTCAACTCCAGTCTCAGCCCCAGTCTCAGTCTCACCCCAGTCTCAGCCCCAGTCTCAGCTCCAGTCTCAGCCCCAGCTCAGTCTCAGCCCCAGTCTCAGCCCCAGTCTCAGTCTCAACCCCAGTCTCAGCCCCAGTCTCAGTCTCAACCCCAGTCTCAGCCCCAGTCTCAGCCCCAGTCTCACCTCCAGTCAGTCCCAGTCTCATCCCCAGTCTCAGCCCCAGTCTCAGCCCCAGTCTCAGCCCCAGTCTCAGCCCCAGTCTCAGCCCCAGTCTCAGCCTCAGTCTCAGCCCCAGTCTCAGCCTGTCTCAGCCTGTCTCAGCCCCAGTCTCAGTCTCAGCCCCAGTCTCAGCTTCAGTCTCAGCCCCAGTCTCAGCCCCAGGCTCAGCCCCAACCCCAGTCTCAGCCCCAGTCTCAGCCCCAGTCTCAACTCCAGTCTCAGTCTCAGCCCCAGTCTCAGCTCCAGTCTCAGTCTCAACTCCAGTCTCAGCCCCAGTCTCAGTCTCAACCCCAGTCTCAACTCCAGTCTCAGTCTCAACTCCAGTCTCAACTCCAGTCTCAGTCTCAACTCCAGTCTCAGCCCCAGTCTCAGTCTCAACCCCAGTCTCAGCCCCAGTCTCAACTCCAGTCTCAGCCCCAGCTCAGTCTCAACTCCAGCCGGCGCCGACAGAGATGGCCGCCTCGCTTCGCGTTCCTAGGAAACTATGCAGTTTTTTGTTTTTTACGTGTTATTTCTTACACTAGTACCCCATGTCATCTTAGGTTTCATTACATACAGCCGAGAAGAACTACTGAATATAAGATCAGCGTCAACTCACCATCAGTACGACCAAGAATATGTTTTTCGCGATGCGGATCCTGTGTTCTGCCTTACAACCAGTGTAACGGAGTAGATTACATGCAGCGACCCAAAAAAACGACTCAGAAAAAGAGGGAAACGAAACGGTCTTCTGGTCAGACTCCGGAGACGGGCACATCGTGCACCACTCCCTAGCATTCTTCTTGCCAATGTCCAGTCTCTTGACAACAAGGTTGATGAAATCCGAGCAAGGGTAGCATTCCAGAGGGACATCAGAGACTGTAACGTTCTCTGCTTCACGGAAACATGGCTAACTGGAGAGACGCAATCCGAAGCGGTGCAGCCAGCGGGTTTCTCCACGCATCGCGCCGACAGAAACGAACATCTTTCTGGTAAGAAGAGGGGCGGGGGCGTATGCCTTATGGCCAACGTGACATGGTGTGATGAAAGAAACATACAGGAACTCAAATCCTTCTGTTCACCTGATTTAGAATTCCTCACAATCAAATGTAGACCGCATTATCTACCAAGAGAATTCTCTTCGATTATAATCACAGCCGTATATATCCCCCAAGCAGACACATCGATGGCTCTGAACTAACTTTATTTAACTCTCTGCAAACTGGAAACGATTTATCCGGAGGCTGCATTCATTGTAGCTGGGGATTTTAACAAGGCTAATCTGAAAACAAGACTCCCTAAATTTTATCAGCATATCGATTGCGCAACCAGGGGTGGAAAGACCCTGGATCATTGTTACTCTAACTTCCGCGACGCATATAAGGCCCTGCCCCGCCCCCTTTCGGAAAAGCTGACCACGACTCCATTTTGTTGATCCCTGCCTACAGACAGAAACTAAAACAAGAAGCTCCCACGCTGAGGTCTGTCCAACGCTGGTCCGACCAAGCTGACTCCACACTCCAAGACTGCTTCCATCACGTGGACTGGGAGATGTTTCGTATTGCGTCAGACAACATTGACGAATACGCTGATTCGGTGTGCGAGTTCATTAGAACGTGCGTTGAAGATGTCGTTCCCATAGCAACGATTAAAACATTCCCTAACCAGAAACCGTGGATTGATGGCAGCATTCGTGTGGAACTGAAGGCGCGAACCACTGCTTTTAATCAGGGCAAGGTGTCTGGTAACATGACTGAATACAAACAGTGCAGCTATTCCCTCCGCAAGGCCATCAAACAAGCTAGCGCCAGTACAGAGACAAAGTAGAATCTCAATTCAACGGCTCAGACACAAGAGGTATGTGGCAGGGTCTACAGTCAATCACGGACTACAGGAAGAAACCCAGCCCAGTCACGGACCAGGATGTCTTGCTCCCAGGCAGACTAAATAACTTTTTGCCCGCTTTGAGGACAATACAGTGCCACTGACACGGCCTGCAACAAAACATGCGGTCTCTCCTTCACTGCAGCCGAAGTGAGTAAGACATTTAAACGTGTTAACCCTCACAAGGCTGCAGGCCCAGACGGCATCTCCAGCCGCGCCCTCAGAGCATGCGCAGACCAGCTGGCCGGTGTGTTTACGGACATATTCAACCAATCCCTATACCAGTCTGCTGTTCCCACATGCTTCAAGAGGGCCACCATTGTTCCTGTTCCCAAGAAAGCTAAGGTAACTGAGCTAAACGACTACCGCCCGTAGCACTCACATCCGTCATCATGAAGTGCTTTGAGAGACTAGTCAAGGACCATATCACCTCCACCCTACCTGACACCCTTGACCCACTCCAATTTGCTTACCGCCCAAATAGGTCCACAGACGATGCAATCTCAACCACACTGCACACTGCCCTAACCCATCTGGACAAGAGGAATACCTATGTGAGAATGCTGTTCATCGACTACAGCTCGGCATTCAACACCATAGTACCCTCCAAGCTCGTCATCAAGCTCGAGACCCTGGGTCTCGACCCCGCCCTGTGCAACTGGGTACTGGACTTCCTGACGGGCCACCCCAGGTGGTGAGGGTAGGCAACAAAATCTCCTCCCCGCTGATCCTCAACACTGGGGCCCCACAAGGGTGCGTTCTGAGCCCTCTCCTGTACTCCCTGTTCACCCACGACTGCGTGGCCACGCACGCCTCCAACTCAATCATCAAGTTTGCGGACGACACAACAGTGGTAGGCTTGATTACCAACAACGACGAGACAGCCTACAGGGAGGAGGTGAGGGCCCTCGGAGTGTGGTGTCAGGAAAATAACCTCACACTCAACGTCAACAAAACTAAGGAGATGATTGTGGACTTCAGGAAACAGCAGAGGGAACACCCCCCCATCCACATCGACGGGACAGTAGTGGAGAGGGTAGCAAGTTTTAAGTTCCTCGGCATACACATCACAGACAAACTGAATTGGTCCACTCACACAAACAGCATCGTGAGGAAGGCGCAGCAGCGCCTCTTCAACCTCAGGAGGCTGAAGAAATTCGGCTTGTCACCAAAAGCACTCACAAACTTCTACAGATGCACAATCGAGAGCATCCTGGCGGGCTGTATCACCGCCTGGTATGGCAACTGCACCGCCCTCAACCGTAAGGCTCTCCAGAGGGTAGTGAGGTCTGCACAACGCATCACCGGGGGCAAACTACCTGCCCTCCAGGACACCTACACCACCCGATGCTACAGGAAGGCCATAAAGATCATCAAGGACATCAACCACCCGAGCCACTGCCTGTTCACCCCGCTGTCATCCAGAAGGCGAGGTCAGTACAGGTGCATCAAAGCTGGGACCGAGAGACTGAAAAACAGCTTCTATCTCAAGGCCATCAGACTGTTAAACAGCCACCACTAACATTGAGTGGCTACTGCCAACACACTGTCAATGACACTGACTCTACTCCAGCCACTTTAATCATGGGAATTGATGGGAAATGATGTAAATATATCACTAGCCACTTTAAACAATGCTACCTTATATAATGTTACTTACCCTACATTATTCATCTCATATGCATACGTAGATACTGTACTCTATATCATCGACTGCATCCTTATGTAATACATGTATCACTAGCCACTTTAACTATGCCACTTGGTTTACATACTCATCTCATATGTATATACTGTACTCGATATCATCTACTGTATCTTGCCTATGCTGCTCTGTACCATCACTCATTCATATATCCTTATGTACATATTCTTTATCCCCTTACACTGTGTATAAGACAGTAGGTTTTTTGGAATTGTTAGTTAGATTACTTGTTCGTTATTACTGCATTGTCGGAACTAGAAGCACAAGCATTTCGCTACACTCGCATTAACATCTGCTAACCATGTGTATGTGACAAATAAAATTTGATTTGATTTGAACAGTCTCAGCCCCAGTCTCAACTCCAGTCTCAGCCCCAGTCTCAGCCCCAGTCTCAGCCCCAGTCTCAGCCCGAGACTCAGTCTCAGCCCCAGTCACAGCTTCAGTCTCAGCTTCAGTCTCAGCTTCAGTCTCAGACTCAGTCCCAGTCTCAGCCCTAGTCTCAGCCCCGTGTCCCAGTCTCATTTTCAGCCCCAGTCTCAGCCACAGTCCCAGTCTCAACCCCAGTCCCAGTCTCTGCCCCAGTCTCAGCCTCAATCTCAGCCCCAGTCTCAGCCTCAGCCCCAGTCCCAGCCACAGTCCCAGCCCCAGTCCCAGCCCTAGTCTCAGCCCGTCTCAGCCTCAGCCCCAGTCTCAGCCTCATTCTCAACTCCAGTCTCAGCCCCAGTCTCAGTCTCAGCCCCAGTCTCAACCCCAGTCACAGCCTCAGTCACAGCCCCAGTCCCAGTCCCAGTCTCAGCCCCAGTCTCAGACCCAGCCTCAGTCCCAATCTCAGACCCAGTCTCAGCTCCAGTCCCAGTCCCAGTCTAAGCCCCAGCCTCAGTCCCAGTCTCAGCCCCAGTCTCAGTCTCAGCCCCAGTCTCAGTCCCAGTCTCAGTCTCAGCCCCAGCCTCGGCCTCAATCTCGGCCCCAGTCTCAGCTCCAGTCTCAGCTCCAGTCTCAGCCCCAGTCTAAGGCTCAGTCTCAGCCCCAGCCTCAGCCCCAGTCTCAGCCCCAGCCCCAGCCTCAGTCCCAGTCTCAGCTTCAGTCTCAGTCTCAGCCCCAGGCTCAGACCCAGTCTCAGCCCCAGTCCCAGACCCAGTCCCAGTCTCAGTCTCAGCCTCAGCCCCAGTCTCAGTCCCAGTGTCAGCTTCAGTCTCAGCCCCAGTCTCAGCCCCAGACTCAGTCTCAGCCTCAGCCCCAGTATCAGTCCCAGACTCAGTCTCAGCCCCAGTCCCAGTCTCATTCTCAGCCCCAGTCTCAGCCACAGTCCCAGTCTCAGCCCCAGTCCCAGTCTCAGCCCCAGTCTCAGCCCCAATCTCAGCGCTAGTCTCAGCCTCAATCTCAGCCCTAGTCTCAGCCCCAGTCTCAGCCTCAGTCCCAGTCTCAGCCCCAGTCTCAGCCCCAGTCTCAGCCCCAGTCTCAGCCCCAGTCTCAGCCCCGGTCTCATTCTCAGTCCCAGTCTCAGCCTGTCTCAGCCCCAGTCTCAGTCTCAGCCCCAGTCTCAGCTTCAGTCTCAGCCCCAGTCTCAGCCCCAGGCTCAGCCCCAACCCCAGTCTCAGCCCCAGTCTCAACTCCAGTCTCAGTCTCAACTCCAGTCTCAGCCCCAGTCTCAGTCTCAACCCCAGTCTCAGCCCCAGTCTCAACTCCAGTCTCAGCCCCAGCTCAGTCTCAACTCCAGTCTCAGCCCCAGTCTCAGTCTCAACCCCAGTCTCAGCCCCAGTCTCAGTCTCAACCCCAGTCTCAGCCCCAGTCTCAGTCTCAACCCCAGTCTCAGCCCCAGTCTCAGCCCCAGTCTCACCTCCAGTCTACGCCCCAGTCTCAGTCTCAGCCCCAGTCTCAGCCCCAGTCTCAGCCCCAGTCTCAGCCCGAGTCTCAGTCTCAGCCCCAGTCTCAGCTTCAGTCTCAGCTTCAGTCTCAGTCCCAGTCTCAGTCCCAATCTCAGTCCCAGTCTCAGTCCCAGTCTCAGTCTCAGCCCTAGTCTCAGCCCCGTGTCCCAGTCTCATTCTCAGCCCCAGTCTCAGCCACAGTCCCAGTCTCAGCCCCAGTCCCAGTCTCTGCCCCAGTCTCAGCCTCAATCTCAGCCCTAGTCTCAGCCCCAGTCTCAGCCTCAGCCCCAGTCCCAGCCACAGTCCCAGCCCCAGTCCCAGCCTCAGCCCCAGTCTCAGCCTCAGCCCCAGTCTCAGCCTCAGTCTCAACTCCAGTCTCAGCCCCAGTCTCAGCCCCAGTCTCAACCCCAGTCTCAGCCCCAGTCTCAACTCCAGTCTCAGTCTCAACTCCAGTCTCAGTCTCAACTCCAGTCTCAGCCCCAGTCTCATTCTCACCCCCAGTCTCAGCCCCAGTCTCAAACCCAGTCTCAGCCCCAGTCTCAGTCTCAACCCCAGTCTCAGCCCCAGTCTCAACCCCAGTCTCAGCCCCAGTCTCAGCCCCAGTCCCAGTCCCAGCCCCAGTCTCAGCCCCAGTCTCAGCCCTAGTCTCAGTCCCAGTCTCATTCTCAGCCCAGTCTCAGCCACAGTCCCGGTCTCAGCCCCAGTCTCAGGCTCAGCCCCAGTCTCAGCCTCAGCCCCAGTCTCAGCCCCAGGCTCAGTCTCAGTTTCAACTCCAGTCTCAGCCCCAGTCTCAGTCTCAGCCCCAGTCTCAGTCTCAGCCCCAGTCTCAGTCTCAGCCCCAGTCTCAGCCTCAGCCTCAGCCTCAGCCTCAGCCCCAGTCTCAGTCTCAGTCTCAGTCTCAGTCCCAGTCTCAGCCCCAGGCTCAGCCCCAGTCTCAGCCCCAGTCTCACTCTCAGTGTCAGCCCCAGTCTCAGCCCCAGTCTCAGTCTCAGCCCCAGTCTCAGCCCCAGTCACAGCCTCAGCCCCAGCCCCAGTCTCAGTCTCAGTCTCAGCCCCAGTCTCAGCCCCAGTCACAGCCTCAGTCACAGCCCCAGTCCCAGTCCCAGTCTCAGCCCCAGTCTCAGACCCAGCCTCACTCCCAATCTCAATCTCAGACCCAGTCTCAGCTCCAGTCCCAGTCTCAGTCTCAGCCCCAGTCTCAGCCCCAGTCTCAGTCTCAGCCCCAGCCTCGGCCTCAATCTCGGCCCCAGTCTCAGCTCCAGTCTCAGTCTCAGCCCCAGTCTAAGGCTCAGTCTCAGCCCCAGCCTCAGCCCCAGTCTCAGCCCCAGCCTCAGTCCCAGTCTCAGCCCCAGTCTCAGCTTCAGTCTCAGTCTCAGCCCCAGGCTCAGACCCAGTCTCAGCCCCAGTCCCAGACCCAGTCCCAGTCTCAGTCTCAGCCTCAGCCCCAGTCTCAGTCCCAGTGTCAGCTTCAGTCTCAGCCCCAGTCTCAGCCCCAGACTCAGTCTCAGCCCCAGCCTCAGCCCCAGACTCAGTCTCAGCCTCAGCCCCAGACTCAGCCTCAGCCCCAGTCTCAGTCCCAGACTCAGTCTCAGCCCCAGTCCCAGTCTCATTCTCAGCCCCAGTCTCAGCCACAGTCCCAGTCTCAGCCCCAGTCCCAGTCTCTGCCCCAGTCTCAGTCCCAGACTCAGTCTCAGCCCTAGTCTCAGCCTCAATCTCAGCCCTAGTCTCAGCCCCAGTCTCAGCCACAGTCTCAGCCAGAGTCCCAGTCTCAGCCCCAGTCTCGGCCCCAGTCTCAGCCCCAATCTCAGCCCTAGTCTCAGCCCCAGTCTCAGTCTCAACTCCAGTCTCAGTCTCAACTCCAGTCTCAGCCCCAGTCTCAGTCTCAACCCCAGTCTCAGCCCCAGTCTCAAACCCAGTCTCAGCCCCAGCCCCAGTCTCAGTCTCAGCCCCAGGCCCAGTCTCAGCCCCAGTCTAAGCCCCAGTCTCAGCCTCAGCCCCAGTCTCAGCCAGAGCCCCAGTCTCAGCCCCAGTCTCAGCCTCAGTCTCAGTCTCAGTCCCAGTCTCAGCCCCAGGCTCAGCCCCAGTCCCAGTCCCAGTCCCAGCCTCAGCCCCAGCCTCAGTCTCGGCCCCAGCCTCAGTCTCGGCCCCAGTCTCAGCTCCAGTCTCAGTCTCAGCCCCAGTCTAAGGCTCAGTCTCAGTCTCAGCCCCAGCCTCAGCCCCAGTCTCAGCCCCAGCCTCAGTCCCAGTCTCAGTCCCAGTCTCAGCTTCAGTCTCAGCCTCAGTCTCACTCTCAGCCCCAGTCTCAGCCCCAGTCTCAGCCCCAGTCTCAGCCCCAGTCTCAGCCCCAGTCTCAGTCCCAGTCTCAGTCCCAGTCCCAGCCTCAGCCCCAGCCTCAGTCTCGGCCCCAGTCTCAGCTCCAGTCTCAGTCTCAGCTCCAGTCTAAGGCTCAGCCCCAGCCTTAGCCCCAGCCTCAGCCCCAGACTCAGCCCCAGCCTCAGTCCCAGTCTCAGCCCCAGTCTCAGCTTCAGTCTCAGTCTCAGCCCCAGGCTCAGACTCAGTCTCAGCCCCAGACCCAGCCTCAGCCTCAGGCTCAGTCCCAGTGTCAGCTTCAGTCTCAGCCTCATCCCCAGACTTAGTCTCAGCCCCAGACTCAGTCTCAGCCTCAGCCCCAGACTTAGTCTCAGCCTCAGCCCCAGCCTCAGTCTCGGCCCCAGTCTCAGCTCCAGTCTCAGTCTCAGCCCCAGTCTAAGGCTCAGCCCCAGCCTTAGCCCCAGCCTCAGCCCCAGACTCAGCCCCAGCCTCAGTTCCAGTCTCAGCCCCAGTCCCAGCCTCAGCCTCAGGCTCAGTCCCAGTGTCAGCTTCAGCCCCAGCCTCAGCCCCAGCCTCAGTCTCGGCCCCAGTCTCAGCTCCAGTCTCAGTTATAACTATAATGTTGATATCATGGATGGTCAGTCCTGTATAGCCTCATAACATGGTTATAACTATAATGTTGATACCATGGATGGTCAGTCCTGTATAGCCTCATAACATGGTTATAACTATAATGTTGATACCATGGATGGTCAGTCCTGTATAGCCTCATAACATGGTTATAACTATAATGTTGATACCATGGATGGTCAGTCCTGTATAGCCTCATAACATGGTTATAACTATAATGTTGATACCATGGATGGTCAGTCCTGTATAGCCTCATAACATGGTTATAACTATAATGTTGACATCATGGATGGTCAGTCCTGTATAGTCTCATAACATGGTTATAACTATAATGTTGACATCATGGATGGTCAGTCCTGTATAGTCTCATAACATGGTTATAACTATAATGTTGATATCATGGATGGTCAGTCCTGTATAGCCTCATAACATGGTTATAACTATAATGTTGACATCATGGGTGGTCAGTCCTGTATAGCCTCATAACATGGTTATAACTATAATGTTGACATCATGGATGGTCAGTCCTTGCATTCACAGCTCTGTCTGTGTAATCTGAGAGTGGTTCCATTTCTCCAGGCCCGTCCCTCAGGTTTTTACCAAAACAGAGGCGGGCGACCATTTTGTTATTGTTTCATCTGTGGACTTGCCCTTTAAAACAGCTGTATATTATCAAGATATCAAAGTGTCACCAACCAAAAGGTAAACAATAGGCCGATAGCAAATGCAGCATATGGCCACAGATAGAGCAATGAGCCAGATATTTCACAGATGTATAAATGTGAAGCATCCGCTTGGCGTTTCCTCTCACGACCAAATATGGTGCAGAGAGGAAGCCCAGTGGCCGGCAGTGGGAGAAGATGAAGCTACACCAATTTTGGCTAAAATTATGCACATTTTCTCATCAATGAAACATTTGATCTCCATACAGTCTTCTGTTTCCAAAACTAGAATCTATAACAAACATAGATATCTAACTGGCTAGCTGATCCCAAGTATATATCTAGCTGGCTAGCTTGTCCCAAGTAGATATCTAGCTGGCTAGCTTGTCCCAAGTAGATATCTAGCTGGCTAGCTTGTCCCAAGTATATATCTAGCTGGCTAGCTTGTCCCAAGTAGATATCTCACTAGCTAGCTAATTCTCAACTCACACAGAAAAAGCGTACGTGTCTTAAATAGCTATAAATCAATGTCTTTGTAAGTTTTGTACACTACAAGTACTCCTCCTGTGAATCAACTTTTTTCACGATTAGAAACATATGTCTTCAATAAATACCGTGTTTTTCTGTAAAATGTTCTCTGTGATTTTGTTTAGGGAGGGGAAGCAATATAAACAATAAAAAATTAATTATTCTTAATTAATTTACCGCTTGATTATGAAATTGTTTGTGTTTGTTGTCAAAGACACGGATAACTACTGCGATTACTGCAATACTGTCCAGAGGAGGAAAATCATTGTTCCAGTTTCCAACAGACGTTGAAAGGTATGTAATAAATAATGAGAAGATGCATTTGGAGTTATTGCATGGTGAGACACACGTCATTGGCTGTTTAATCAGAAGGGTGCTGTATCCATGACTACCCTTCGAATCAATCACCAAAGCAAGGATCACTGAAAGACACAAAAAGTGTCAGTAATGAAACAAAACTACAGCTGGGTTTAGCACAACTAGCATGAGGCAGCATGGCTAACTAACTATAGTTCACCAGGAGACCTTAAGCAGAGACCAACATCCAGCAGAAACTACAGTAAGGGGGAGAAAGGCAACAGGAGACCATGAGACCCAACTCCAGCAGATGATGCCGAGTTCAGGCGGAGGCTCAGGTGACAGGAAGAGGTTCAGGTGGTCTGTCAGGTGACCGAGGTGACAGGAGGCTCCTTCACAACCATACACGCGGAGGCTCAGGTGACAGAAGGAGGTTCAGGTGGTCTGTCAGGTGACAGAGGTGACAGGAGGCTCCTTCACAGGTGACAGGAGGAGGCGTCCTCCTGAGCATACAGGAAGCACAGGTGTCAAAGGAAGCAGCGTGTAGCATAGGTGTCATGCAGGAGTCCATCAACCAATAGAAGGAGGTGTATAGTATAATAATAAGACACCCGTGATTGATTGCACACATATTGAAATAAAAATATCACAAAGATAATCTCATACAGATGTTTCATTTTCTTTAAAGAGAATACAGCTCCTGGAAAAGAAGCTGTCAAAATCACACAACCTGGCAAATGCAAAGCAGGTATCCTGCAAGACTGACAGCCACCAAAACCACGCAATACATCATCATCTCACAGATTGGATTAACACATACGTTGGCTTCCAATAGACAACATTAGGATTGATTATACAATCACTGTGATTTGATCATCATGCATCTATCCTCTTTATAATTTGCAGAACAAAACAAGACCTTCTAAAGTACAACAGGGAGCAGCCACCTCTACCCTGCCTTCTAAAGTACAACAGGGAGCAGCCACCTCTACCCTGCCTTCTAAAGTACAACAGGGAGCAGCCACCTCTACCCTGCCTTCTAAAGTACAACAGGGAGCAGCCACCTCTACCCTGCCTTCTAAAGTACAACAGGGAGCAGCCACCTCTACCCTGCCTTCTAAAGTACAACAGGGAGCAGCCACCTCTACCCTGCCTTCTAAAGTACAACAGGGAGCAGCCACCTCTACCCTGCCTTCTAAAGTACTACAGGGAAAGTAAATAAACATAAATATGGTCTCTCTCTCTCTCCCCCTCTCTACCCCCCTCTCTCTCTCTCTGTCTCTTTCTCTCTATCCCCTCTCTCTTTCTCTCTACCCCCTCTCTCTCTGTCTCTCTCTCCCCCTCTCTCTCTCTATCCCTCTCTCTTTCTCTCTGCCCCCTCTCTCTCTCTCTGCCCCCTCTCTCTCTACCCCCTCTCTCTCTATCTGTCTCTCTCTCTCTACCCCTCTCTCTCTACCCCCTCTCTCTTTCTCTCTGCCCCCTCTCTGTCTCTCTCTCTACCCCTCTCTCTCTCTCTCTACCCCCTCTCTCTCTATCTCTGTCTCTCTCTCTATCCCTCTCTCTTTCTCTCTGCCCTCTCTCTCTCTCTATCCCCTATCTCTTTCTCTCTGCCCCCCTCTCTCTCTCCCCCTCTCTCTCTCTCTCTTTCCCCCCTCTCGCTCTCTTCCCCCCTCCTCCCCCTCTCTCTCTCACTCTACCCCCCTCTCTCTCTACCCCCTATAAGTATTTGGTCACCTACAAACAAGCAAGACTTCTGGCTCTCACAGACCTGTAACTTCTTCTTTAAGAGGCTCCTCTGTCCTCCACTCGTTACCTGTATTAATGGCACCTGTTTGAACTTGTTATCAGTATAAAAGACACCTGTCCACAACCTCAAACAGTCACACTCCTCCCAAGCGCCGGCCCCCTTCAGCAGTGAGATAATGGGAGCCGCCACCTGACCAAAACCCCGGATAAACCTCCTGTAGTAATTGGCAAACCCTAAAACCCACTGCACCTCCTTTACCGTGGTCGGAGTCGGCCAATTAAGCACGGCTGCAACGCGGTCACACTCCATCACCACCCCAGAGGTGGAAATGCGATAACCCAGGAAGGAAACGGCTTATTTGGAGAACACACATTTCTCAGCCTTGATGTACAGGTCATGCTCCAGCAGTCGCCCAAGTACCTTAAGCACCAGAGACACATGCGCGGCGCGTGTGGCAGAATAGATCAGTACATCATCCATATACACTACCACACCCTGCCCGTGCAGGCCTCTGAGAATCTTGTCTACTAAAGATTGGAAAATGGCTGTAGCACTTTTCAACCCATACGGCAAGACGAGGTACTCATAATGGCCAGATGTTGTACTAAACGCGGTCTTCCACTCATCTCCCTCCCGGATACGCACCAAATTATACGCACTCCTAAGGTCCAGTTTTGTGAAAAAACTCGCCCCGTGAAATGATTCCACCGCCGTGGTGATGAGAGGTAGTGGGTAGTGGGTAACTAATCCAAACCTTAACGCGAGCCCACGATCCATAAAGTTCCCAGCTGAGCCTGAATCGACTTGCGCCTTATGCTGTAGAGAGGGAGAAAAACTCAGAGAAAGAAATTAGTAAGAACATATGACCAACAAGGAGCTCTGGGTGAGTCTGGTGGGGTGAACGAGGACTGCTCTGCCTGCCATCCTGACTCCCAGACGAGCTCCTCCAGCACCGATCGGCAGTGTGTCCTCTCCGACCACACCAGGTGCAGGAGGAGCCTCCTCCCCCGGTCCCCCTCGATGCAGCCCCCCCTAACTCCCTGGGGATTGGAGCGGGAGGGCCTGGAGGTGGAACCAACAGGGCCCATTCTGGACACCCGCGGGCAGCCAGCAGGTTGTCTAGTCAGATGGGCATGTCAATAAGTTTGTCGAGGGAGAGGGTGGCGTCCTGACAGCGTCCGTACTCCCGGAGGCTACAGCGATAGTGGTCCATCAGGGCCCTGTTGTTCCACCCCGCCCCAGCAGCCAAGGTCCGGAACTCCAGCGCAAAGTCCTGCGCGCTCCTCGTCTCCTGACGCAGGTGAAACAGCCGTTAATCTCGGGGTATTGATCCCTTGCAGAGTCTGGGCCATTCCACACTGCGTTGGCCCAGTCCAGGGCTTGACCCGTTAGACAGGAGACGAGGACGCTCACGCTCTCCTCCCCCGAGGGAGTCGGACGAACGGTAGCCAAGTACAGCTCCAGCGGTAGTAGGAACCCCTGGCACCCAGCCGTCGTTCCATCGTACTCCCTGGGGAGCGCCAGACGCAGAGCACTGGATCCGGATGCCGTAGGATGGGTAGGTGGTGCTGGCGGAAGAGGAGCTGGGGGTGAGGTAGGGAGGCCACTCCTCTCCCATCGGTCCATCCTCTCCATCATCTGGTCCATTGCCGACCCGATACGGTGGAGAATGGCCATATGACGGAGGACTCGCTCCTCCATGGATGGGAGACAAGGTGCAGCTGCTCCTGCTGACTCCATTGAGGGGTTCAGAGGATTCTGTCACAAACGCCTGGAGTGGTGGGAGCAGAATCAGATGCAGAGAGGAAACCGACTTTATTAGGATTCCCAAAACCAACACAACGGGCGAAAATAGACAGAAAATAGTCCAACCCAACACAGGGCACAACCGGACAGGAACACAGCACGCACAACCTGACAGGAACACAGGGCACAACCGGACAGGAACACAGCACGCACAACCGGACAGGAACACAGGGCACAACCGGACAGGAACACAGGGCACAACCTGACAGGAACACAGGGCACAACCTGACAGGAACACAGGGCACAACCTGACAGGAACACAGGGCACAACCGGACAGGAACACAGGGCACAACCTGACAGGAACACAGGGCACAACCTGCAGGAACACAGGGCACACATCCTCAACACATCCTCGCACCCCCACAAGGGTGCGTTCTGAGCCCTCTCCTGTACTCCCTGTTCACCCACGACTGCGTGGCCACGCACGCCTCCAACTCAATCATCAAGTTTGCGGACGACACAACAGTGGTAGGCTTGATTACCAACAACGACGAGACGGCCTACAGGGAGGAGGTGAGGGCCCTCGGAGTGTGGTGTCAGGAAAATAACCTCACACTCAACGTCAACAAAACGAAGGAGATGATTGTGGACTTCAGGAAACAGCAGAGGGAACACCCCCATCCACATCGACGGGACAGTAGTGGAGAGGGTAGCAAGTTTTAAGTTCCTCGGCATACACATCACAGACAAACTGAATTGGTCCACTCACACAGACAGCATCGTGAGGAAGGCGCAGCAGCGCCTCTTCAACCTCAGGAGGCTGAAGAAATTCGGCTTGTCACCAAAAGCACTCACAAACTTCTACAGATGCACAATCGAGAGCATCCTGGCGGGCTGTATCACCGCCTGGTATGGCAACTGCACCGCCCTCAACCGTAAGGCTCTCCAGAGGGTAGTGAGGTCTGCACAACGCATCACCGGGGCAAACTACCTGCCCTCCAGGACACCTACACCACCCGATGCTACAGGAAGGCCATAAAGATCATCAAGGACATCAACCACCCGAGCCACTGCCTGTTCACCCCGCTGTCATCCAGAAGGCGAGGTCAGTACAGGTGCATCAAAGCTGGGACCGAGAGACTGAAAAACAGCTTCTATCTCAAGGCCATCAGACTGTTAAACAGCCACCACTAACATTGAGTGGCTACTGCCAACACACTGTCAATGACACTGACTCTACTCCAGCCACTTTAATCATGGGAATTGATGGGAAATGATGTAAATATATCACTAGCCACTTTAAACAATGCTACCTTATATAATGTTACTTACCCTACATTATTCATCTCATATGCATACGTAGATACTGTACTCTATATCATCGACTGCATCCTTATGTAATACATGTATCACTAGCCACTTTAACTATGCCACTTCGTTTACATACTCATCTCATATGTATATACTGTACTCGATATCATCTACTGTATCTTGCCTATGCTGCTCTGTACCATCACTCATTCATATATCCTTATGTACATATTCTTTATCCCCTTACACTGTGTATAAGACAGTAGTTTTTTTTGGAATTGTTAGTTAGATTACTTGTTCGTTATTACTGCATTGTCGGAACTAGAAGCACAAGCATTTCGCTACACTCGCATTAACATCTGCTAACCATGTGTATATGACAAATAAAATTTGATTTGATTTGATATGATTTGAACAGTCTCAGCCCCAGTCTCAACTCCAGTCTCAGCCCCAGTCTCAGCTTCAGTCTCAGCTTCAGTCTCAGCTTCAGTCTCAGTCTCAGTCCCAGTCTCAGGCCTAGTCTCAGCCCCGTGTCCCAGTCTCATTCTCAGCCCCAGTCTCAGCCACAGTCCCAGTCTCAACCCCAGTCCCAGTCTCTGCCCCAGTCTCAGCCTCAATCTCAGCCCTAGTCTCAGCCCCAGTCTCAGCCTCAGCCCCAGTCCCAGCCACAGTCCCAGCCCCAGTCCCAGCCCTAGTCTCAGCCCGTCTCAGCCTCAGCCCCAGTCTCAGCCTCATTCTCAACTCCAGTCTCAGCCCCAGTCTCAGTCTCAGCCCCAGTCTCAACCCCAGTCTCAGCCCCAGTCTCGACTCAAGTCTCAGTCTCAACTCCAGTCTCAGCCCCAGTCTCATTCTCAGCCCCAGTCTCAAACCCAGTCTCAGCCCCAGTCTCAGTCTCAACCCCAGTCTCAGCCCCAGTCTCAGCCCCAGTCCCAGTCTCAGCCCCAGTCTCAGCCCCAGTCTCAGCCCTAGTCTCAGTCCCAGTCTCATTCTCAGCCCAGTCTCAGCCACAGTCCCAGTCTCAGCCCCAGGCTCAGTCTCAGTTTCAACTCCAGTCTCAGCCCCAGTCTCAGTCTCAGCCCCAGTCTCAGTCTCAGCCCCAGTCTCAGTCTCAGCCTCAGCCTCAGCCCCAGTCTCAGTCTCAGTCTCAGTCTCAGTCTCAGTCCCAGTCTCAGCCCCAGGCTCAGCCCCAGTCTCACTCTCAGTGTCAGCCCCAGTCTCAGCCCCGGTCTCAGCCCCGGTCTCAGTCTCAGCCCCAGTCTCAGCCCCAGCCTCAGACCCAGCCTCAGCCCCAGCCCCAGTCTCAGTCTCAGTCTCAGTCTCAGCCCCAGTCTCAGCCCCAGTCACAGCCTCAGTCACAGCCCCAGTCCCAGTCCCAGTCTCAGCCCCAGTCCCAGACCCAGCCTCAGTCCCAATCTCAGACCCAGTCTCAGCTCCAGTCCCAGTCCCAGTCTAAGCCCCAGCCTCAGTCCCAGTCTCAGCCCCAGTCTCAGTCTCAGCCCTAGTCTCAGCCCCAGTCTCAGTCCCAGTCTCAGTCTCAGCCCCAGCCTCGGCCTCAATCTCGGCCCCAGTCTCAGCTCCAGTCTCAGCTCCAGTCTCAGCCCCAGTCTAAGGCTCAGTCTCAGCACCAGCCTCAGCCCCAGTCTCAGCCCCAGCCCCAGCCTCAGTCCCAGTCTCAGCCCCAGTCTCAGCTTCAGTCTCAGTCTCAGCCCCAGGCTCAGACCCAGTCTCAGCCCTAGTCCCAGACCCAGTCTCAGTCTCAGCCTCAGCCCCAGTCTCAGTCCCAGTGTCAGCTTCAGTCTCAGCCCCAGTCTCAGCCCCAGTCCCAGTCTCATTCTCAGCCCCAGTCTCAGCCACAGTCACAGTCTCAGCCCCAGTCCCAGTCTCAGCCCCAGTCTCAGTCTCAACCCCAGTCTCAGCCCCAGTCTCAGCCCCAGTCCCAGTCTACCTGCCCTCCAGGACACCTACACCACCCGATGCTACAGGAAGGCCATAAAGATCATCAAGGACATCAACCACCCGAGCCACTGCCTGTTCACCCCGCTGTCATCCAGAAGGCGAGGTCAGTACAGGTGCATCAAAGCTGGGACCGAGAGACTGAAAAACAGCTTCTATCTCAAGGCCATCAGACTGTTAAACAGCCACCACTAACATTGAGTGGCTACTGCCAACACACTGTCAATGACACTGACTCTACTCCAGCCACTTTAATCATGGGAATTGATGGGAAATGATGTAAATATATCACTAGCCACTTTAAACAATGCTACCTTATATAATGTTACTTACCCTACATTATTCATCTCATATGCATACGTAGATACTGTACTCTATATCATCGACTGCATCCTTATGTAATACATGTATCACTAGCCAC
The DNA here is from genome assembly GCF_018296145.1 of Oncorhynchus tshawytscha. Lineage (NCBI taxonomy): Eukaryota > Metazoa > Chordata > Actinopteri > Salmoniformes > Salmonidae > Oncorhynchus > Oncorhynchus tshawytscha. Next base: position 46,155,415 of record NC_056453.1, on the reverse strand, counting down.
TTTAACTATGCCACTTCGTTTACATACTCATCTCATATGTATATACTGTACTCGATATCATCTACTGTATCTTGCCTATGCTGCTCTGTACCATCACTCATTCATATATCCTTATGTACATATTCTTTATCCCCTTACACTGTGTATAAGACAGTAGTTTTTTTTGGAATTGTTAGTTAGATTACTTGTTCGTTATTGCTGCATTGTCGGAACTAGAAGCACAAGCATTTCGCTACACTCGCATTAACATCTGCTAACCATGTGTATGTGACAAATAAAATTTGATTTGATTTGATATGATTTGAACAGTCTCAGCCCCAGTCTCAACTCCAGTCTCAGCCCCAGTCTCAACTCCAGTCTCAGCCCCAGTCTCAGCTTCAGTCTCAGCTTCAGTCTCAGCTTCAGTCTCAGTCTCAGTCCCAGTCTCAGGCCTAGTCTCAGCCCCGTGTCCCAGTCTCATTCTCAGCCCCAGTCTCAGCCACAGTCCCAGTCTCAACCCCAGTCCCAGTCTCTGCCCCAGTCTCAGCCTCAATCTCAGCCCTAGTCTCAGCCCCAGTCTCAGCCTCAGCCCCAGTCCCAGCCACAGTCCCAGCCCCAGTCCCAGCCCTAGTCTCAGCCCGTCTCAGCCTCAGCCCCAGTCTCAGCCTCATTCTCAACTCCAGTCTCAGCCCCAGTCTCAGTCTCAGCCCCAGTCTCAACCCCAGTCTCAGCCCCAGTCTCGACTCAAGTCTCAGTCTCAACTCCAGTCTCAGCCCCAGTCTCATTCTCAGCCCCAGTCTCAAACCCAGTCTCAGCCCCAGTCTCAGTCTCAACCCCAGTCTCAGCCCCAGTCTCAGCCCCAGTCCCAGTCTCAGCCCCAGTCTCAGCCCCAGTCTCAGCCCTAGTCTCAGTCCCAGTCTCATTCTCAGCCCAGTCTCAGCCACAGTCCCAGTCTCAGCCCCAGGCTCAGTCTCAGTTTCAACTCCAGTCTCAGCCCCAGTCTCAGTCTCAGCCCCAGTCTCAGTCTCAGCCCCAGTCTCAGTCTCAGCCTCAGCCTCAGCCCCAGTCTCAGTCTCAGTCTCAGTCTCAGTCTCAGTCTCAGTCCCAGTCTCAGCCCCAGGCTCAGCCCCAGTCTCACTCTCAGTGTCAGCCCCAGTCTCAGCCCCGGTCTCAGCCCCGGTCTCAGTCTCAGCCCCAGTCTCAGCCCCAGCCTCAGCCCCAGCCTCAGCCCCAGCCCCAGTCTCAGTCTCAGTCTCAGCCCCAGTCTCAGCCCCAGTCACAGCCTCAGTCACAGCCCCAGTCCCAGTCCCAGTCTCAGCCCCAGTCTCAGACCCAGCCTCAGTCCCAATCTCAGACCCAGTCTCAGCTCCAGTCCCAGTCCCAGTCTAAGCCCCAGCCTCAGTCCCAGTCTCAGCCCCAGTCTCAGTCTCAGCCCTAGTCTCAGCCCCAGTCTCAGTCCCAGTCTCAGTCTCAGCCCCAGCCTCGGCCTCAATCTCGGCCCCAGTCTCAGCTCCAGTCTCAGCTCCAGTCTCAGCCCCAGTCTAAGGCTCAGTCTCAGCACCAGCCTCAGCCCCAGTCTCAGCCCCAGCCCCAGCCTCAGTCCCAGTCTCAGCCCCAGTCTCAGCTTCAGTCTCAGTCTCAGCCCCAGGCTCAGACCCAGTCTCAGCCCCAGTCCCAGACCCAGTCTCAGTCTCAGCCTCAGCCCCAGTCTCAGTCCCAGTGTCAGCTTCAGTCTCAGCCCCAGTCTCAGCCCCAGTCCCAGTCTCATTCTCAGCCCCAGTCTCAGCCACAGTCACAGTCTCAGCCCCAGTCCCAGTCTCAGCCCCAGTCTCAGTCTCAACCCCAGTCTCAGCCCCAGTCTCAGCCCCAGTCCCAGTCTCAGCCCCAGTCTCAGCCCCAGTCTCAGCCCTAGTCTCAGTCCCAGTCTCATTCTCAGCCCAGTCTCAGCCACAGTCCCAGTCTCAGCCCCAGGCTCAGTCTCAGTTTCAACTCCAGTCTCAGCCCCAGTCTCAGTCTCAGTCTCAGCCCCAGTCTCAGTCTCAGCCCCAGTCTCAGTCTCAGCCTCAGCCTCAGCCCCAGTCTCAGTCTCAGTCTCAGTCTCAGTCCCAGTCTCAGCCCCAGGCTCAGCCCCAGTCTCACTCTCAGTGTCAGCCCCAGTCTCAGCCCCGGTCTCAGCCCCGGTCTCAGTCTCAGCCCCAGTCTCAGCCCCAGCCTCAGCCCCAGCCTCAGCCCCAGCCCCAGTCTCAGTCTCAGTCTCAGCCCCAGTCTCAGCCCCAGTCACAGCCTCAGTCACAGCCCCAGTCCCAGTCCCAGTCTCAGCCCCAGTCTCAGACCCAGCCTCAGTCCCAATCTCAGACCCAGTCTCAGCTCCAGTCCCAGTCCCAGTCTAAGCCCCAGCCTCAGTCCCAGTCTCAGCCCCAGTCTCAGTCTCAGCCCTAGTCTCAGCCCCAGTCTCAGTCCCAGTCTCAGTCTCAGCCTCAGCCCCAGCCTCGGCCTCAATCTCGGCCCCAGTCTCAGCTCCAGTCTCAGCTCCAGTCTCAGCCCCAGTCTAAGGCTCAGTCTCAGCACCAGCCTCAGCCCCAGTCTCAGCCCCAGCCCCAGCCTCAGTCCCAGTCTCAGCCCCAGTCTCAGCTTCAGTCTCAGTCTCAGCCCCAGGCTCAGACCCAGTCTCAGCCCCAGTCCCAGACCCAGTCCCAGTCTCAGTCTCAGCCTCAGCCCCAGTCTCAGTCCCAGTGTCAGCTTCAGTCTCAGCCCCAGTCCCAGTCTCATTCTCAGCCCCAGTCTCAGCCACAGTCACAGTCTCAGCCCCAGTCCCAGTCTCTGCCCCAGTCTCAGCCCCAATCTCAGCGCTAGTCTCAGCCTCAATCTCAGCCCTAGTCTCAGCCCCAGTCTCAGCCTCAGTCCCAGTCTCAGCCCCAGTCTCAGCCCCAGTCTCAGCCCCAGTCTCATTCTCAGTCCCAGTCTCAGCCTGTCTCAGCCCCAGTCTCAGTCTCAGCCCCAGTCTCAGCTTCAGTCTCAGCCCCAGTCTCAGCCCCAGGCTCAGCCCCAACCCCAGTCTCAGCCCCAGTCTCAGCCCCAATCTCAACTCCAGTCTCAGTCTCAACTCCAGTCTCAGCCCCAGTCTCAGTCTCAACCCCAGTCTCAGCCCCAGTCTCAACTCCAGTCTCAGCCCCAGTTCAGTCTCAACTCCAGTCTCAGCCCCAGTCTCAGTCTCAACCCCAGTCTCAGCCCCAGTCTCAGTCTCAACCCCAGTCTCAGCCCCAGTCTCAGCCCCAGTCTCACCTCCAGTCTACGCCCCAGTCTCAACTCCAGTCTCAGCCCCAGTCTCAGCCCCAGTCTCAGCCCCAGTCTCAGCCCGAGTCTCAGTCTCAGCCCCAGTCTCAGCTTCAGTCTCAGCTTCAGTCTCAGCTTCAGTCTCAGTCCCAGTCCAAGTCTCAGTCCCAGTCTCAGCCCTAGTCTCAGCCCCGTGTCCCAGTCTCATTCTCAGCCCCAGTCTCAGCCACAGTCCCAGTCTCAGCCCCAGTCCCAGTCTCTGCCCCAGTCTCAGCCTCAATCTCAGCCCTAGTCTCAGCCCCAGTCTCAGCCTCAGCCCCAGTCCCAGCCACAGTCCCAGCCCCAGTCCCAGCCTCAGCCCCAGTCTCAGCCTCAGCCCCAGTCTCAGCCTCAGTCTCAACTCCAGTCTCAGCCCCAGTCTCAGTCTCAGCCCCAGTCTCAACCCCAGTCTCAGCCCCAGTCTCAACTCCAGTCTCAGTCTCAACTCCAGTCTCAGCCCCAGTCTCATTCTCACCCCCAGTCTCAGCCCCAGTCTCAAACCCAGTCTCAGCCCCAGTCTCAACCCCAGTCTCAGCCCCAGTCTCAGCCCCAGTCTCAGCCCCAGTCCCAGCCCCAGTCTCAGCCCCAGTCTCAGCCCTAGTCTCAGTCCCAGTCTCATTCTCAGCCCAGTCTCAGCCACAGTCCCAGTCTCAGCCCCAGTCTCAGGCTCAGCCCCAGTCTCAGCCTCAGTTTCAACTCCAGTCTCAGCCCCAGTCTCAGTCTCAGCCCCAGTCTCAGTCTCAGCCCCAGTCTCAGTCTCAGCCCCAGTCTCAGTCTCAGCCTCAGCCTCAGCCTCAGCCCCAGTCTCAGTCTCAGTCTCAGTCTCAGTCCCAGTCTCAGCCCCAGGCTCAGCCCCAGTCTCAGCCCCAGTCTCACTCTCAGTGTCAGCCCCAGTCTCAGCCCCGGTCTCAGCCCCGGTCTCAGTCTCAGACCCAGTCTCAGCCCCAGCCTCAGCCCCAGCCTCAGCCCCAGTCTCAGTCTCAGCCCCAGTCTCAGCCCCAGTCACAGCCTCAGTCACAGCCCCAGTCCCAGTCCCAGTCTCAGCCCCAGTCTCAGACCCAGCCTCAGTCCCAATCTCAATCTCAGACCCAGTCTCAGCTCCAGTCCCAGTCCCAGTCTAAGCCCCAGCCTCAGTCCCAGTCTCAGCCCCAGTCTCAGTCTCAGCCCCAGTCTCAGCCCCAGTCTCAGTCTCAGTCTCGGCCCCAGCCTCGGCCTCAATCTCGGCCCCAGTCTCAGCTCCAGTCTCAGTCTCAGCCCCAGTCTAAGGCTCAGTCTCAGCCCCAGCCTCACTCCCAGTCTCAGCCCCAGCCTCAGTCCCAGTCCCAGTCTCAGCCCCAGTCTCAGCTTCAGTCTCAGTCTCAGCCCCAGGCTCAGACCCAGTCTCAGCCCCAGTCCCAGACCCAGTCCCAGTCTCAGTCTCAGCCTCAGCCCCAGTCTCAGTCCCAGTGTCAGCTTCAGTCTCAGCCCCAGTCTCAGCCCCAGACTCAGTCTCAGCCCCAGCCTCAGCCCCAGACTCAGTCTCAGCCTCAGCCCCAGACTCAGCCTCAGCCCCAGTCTCAGTCCCAGACTCAGTCTCAGCCCCACTCCCAGTCTCATTCTCTGCCCCAGTCTCAGCCCTAGTCTCAGTCCCAGTCTCATTCTCAGCCCAGTCTCAGCCACAGTCCCAGTCTCAGCCCCAGTCTCAGGCTCAGCCCCAGTCTCAGCCTCAGTTTCAACTCCAGTCTCAGCCCCAGTCTCAGTCTCAGCCCCAGTCTCAGTCTCAGCCCCAGTCTCAGTCTCAGCCCCAGTCTCAGCCTCAGCCTCAGCCCCAGTCTCAGTCTCAGTCTCAGTCTCAGTCTCAGTCTCAGTCCCAGTCTCAGTCTCAGTCTCAGTCTCAGTCCCAGTCTCAGTCTCAGTCTCAGTCTCAGTCCCAGTCTCAGCCCCAGGCTCAGCCCCAGTCTCAGCCCCAGTCTCACTCTCAGTGTCAGCACCGGTCTCAGCCCGGTCTCAGCCCCGGTCTCAGTCTCAGCCCCAGTCTCAGCCCCAGCCTCAGCCCCAGCCTCAGCCCCAGCCCCAGTCCCAGTCTCAGCCCCAGTCTCAGACCCAGCCTCAGTCCCAATCTCAATCTCAGACCCAGTCTCAGCTCCAGTCCCAGTCCCAGTCTAAGCCCCAGCCTCAGTCCCAGTCTCAGCCCCAGTCTCAGTCTCAGCCCCAGTCTCAGCCCCAGTCTCAGTCTCAGTCTCAGTCTCAGTCTCAGTCTCGGCCCCAGCCTAGGCCTCAATCTCGGCCCCAGTCTCAGCTCCAGTCTCAGTCTCAGCCCCAGTCTAAGCCTCAGTCTCAGCCCCAGCCTCAGCCCCAGTCTCAGCCCCAGCCTCAGTCCCAGTCCCAGTCTCAGCCCCAGTCTCAGCTTCAGTCTCAGTCTCAGCCCGAGGCTCAGACCCAGTCTCAGCCCCAGTCCCAGACCCAGTCCCAGTCTCAGTCTCAGCCTCAGCCCCAGTCTCAGTCCCATTGTCAGCTTCAGTCTCAGCCCCAGTCTCAGCCCCAGACTCAGTCTGAGCCCCAGCCTCAGCCCCAGACTCAGTCTCAGCCTCAGCCCCAGACTCAGCCTCAGCCCCAGTCTCAGTCCCAGACTCAGTCTCAGCCCCAGTCCCAGTCTCATTCTCAGCCCCAGTCTCAGCCACAGTCCCAGTCTCAGCCCCAGTCCCAGTCTCTGCCCCAGTCTCAGCCCCAATCTCAGCCCTAGTATCAGCCTCAATCTCAGCCCTAGTCTCAGCCCCAGTCTCAGCCCCAGTCTCAGCCACAGTCCCAGTCTCAGCCCCAGTCTCGGCCCCAGTCTCAGCCCCACTCTCAGCCCTAGTCTCAGCCCCAGTCTCAGTCTCAACTCCAGTCTCAGTCTCAACTCCAGTCTCAGCCCCAGTCTCAGTCTCAACCCCAGTCTCAGCCCCAGTCTCAAACCCAGTCTCAGCCCCAGCCCCAGTCTCAGTCTCAGCCCCAGGCCCAGTCTCAGCCCCAGTCTAAGCCCCAGTCTCAGCCTCAGCCCCAGTCTCAGCCAGAGCACCAGTCTCAGCCCCAGTCTCAGCCTCAGTCTCAGTCTCAGTCCCAGTCTCAGCCCCAGGCTCAGCCCCAGTCCCAGTCCCAGTCCCAGTCCCAGCCTCAGCCCCAGCCTCAGTCTCGGCCCCAGTCTCAGCTCCAGTCTCAGTCTCAGCCCCAGTCTAAGGCTCAGTCTCAGCCCCAGCCTCAGCCCCAGTCTCAGCCCCAGCCTCAGTCCCAGTCTCAGTCCCAGTCTCAGCTTCAGTCTCAGCCCCGGTCTCAGCCCCAGTCTCAGCCTCAGTCTCACTCTCAGCCCCAGTCTCAGCCCCAGTCTCAGTCTCAGCCCCAGTCTCAGCCCCAGTCTCAGTCCCAGTCTCAGTCCCAGTCCCAGCCTCAGTCTCGGCCCCAGTCTCAGCTTCAGTCTCATTCTCAGCCCCAGGCTCAGACTCAGTCTCAGCCCCAGTCCCAGCCTCAGGCTCAGTCCCAGTGTCAGCTTCAGACTCAGCCTCATCCCCAGACTCAGTCTCAGCCCCAGCCTCAGTCTCAGCCTCAGCCCCAGACTCAGTCTCAGCCTCAGCCCCAGTCTCAGCCTCAGCCCCAGTCTCAGCCCCAGACTCAGTCTCAGCCCCAGCCTCAGCCCCAGCCTCAGTCTCAGCCTCAGCCCCAGTCTCAGCCTCATCCCCAGACTCAGTCTCAGCCCCAGCCTCAGCCCCAGACTCAGTCTCAGCCCCAGTCCCAGCCCCAGCCTCAGCCCCAGCCTCAGCCCCAGCCTCAGTCCCAGTCTCAGCCCCAGTCTCAGCTTCAGTCTCAGTCTCAGCCCCAGGCTCAGACTCAGTCTCAGCCCCAGTCCCAGCCTCAGCCTCAGGCTCAGTCCCAGTCTCAGCCCCAGACTCAGTCTCAGCCCCAGCCTCAGCCCCAGAGTCAGTCTCAGCCTCAGCCCCAGACTCAGTCTCAGCCTCAGCCCCAGTCTCAGCCTCAGCCCCAGTCTCAGCCCCAGACTCAGTCTCAGCCCCAGCCTCAGCCCCAGCCCCAGTCTAAGGCTCAGCCCCAGCCTTAGCCCCAGCCTCAGCCCCAGACTCAGCCCCAGCCTCAGTCCCAGTCTCAGCCCCAGTCTCAGCTTCAGTCTCAGTCTCAGCCCCAGGCTCAGACTCAGTCTCAGCCCCAGTCCCAGTCTCAGCCCCAGACTTAGTCTCAGCCTCAGCCCCAGCCTCAGTCTCGGCCCCAGTCTCAGCTCCAGTCTCAGTTATAACTATAATGTTGATATCATGGATGGTCATTCCTGTATAGCCTCATAACATGGTTATAACCATAGTGTTGATGTCATGGATGGTCAGTCCTTGCATCCATAGCTCTGTCTATTAATCTGAGAGTGGTTACATTTCTCCAGGCCCGTCCCTCAGGTTTTTACCAAAACAGAGGCGGGGCGACCATTTTGTTATTGTTTCATCTGTGGACTTGCCCTTTAAAACAGCTGTATATTATCAAGATATCAAAGTGTCACCAACCAAAAGGTAAACAATAGGCCGATAGCAAATGCAGCATATGGCCACAGATAGAGCAATGAGCCAGATATTTCACAGATGTATAAATGTGAAGCATCCGCTTGGCGTTTCCTCTCACGACCAAATATGGTGCAGAGAGGAAGCCCAGTGGCCAGCAGTGGGAGAAGATGAAGCTACACCAATTTTGGCTAAAATTATGCACATTTTCTCATCAATGAAACATTTGATCTCCATACAGTCTTCTGTTTCCAAAACTAGAATCTATAACAAAATAGATATCTAACTGGCTAGCTGATCCCAAGTAGATATCTAGCTGGCTAGCTTGTCCCAAGTAGATATCTAGCTAGCTAGCTTGTCCCAAGTAGATATCTAGCTAGCTTGTATAGATATCTAGCTGGCTAGCTTGTCCCAAGTAGATATCTCACTAGCTAGCTAATTCTCAACTCACACAGAAAAAGCGTACGTGTCTTAAATAGCTATAAATCAATGTCTTTGTAAGTTTTGTACACTACAAGTACTCCTCCTGTGAATCAACTTTTTTTCACGATAAGAAACATATGTCTTCAATAAATACCGTGTTTTTCTGTAAAATGTTCTCTGTGATTTTGTTTAGGGGAGGGGAAGCAATATAAACAATAAAAAATTAATTATTCTTAATTAATTTACCGCTTGATTATGAAATTGTTTGTGTTTGTTGTCAAAGACACGGATAACTACTGCGATTACTGCAATACTGTCCAGAGGAGGAAAATCATTGTTCCAGTTTCCAACAGACGTTGAAAGGTATGTAATAAATAATGAGAAGATGCATTTGGAGTAATTATTGCATGGTGAGACACACGTCATTGGCTGTTTAATCAGAAGGGTGCTGTATCCATGACTACCCTTCGAATCAATCACCAAAGCAAGGATCACTGAAAGACACAAAAAGTGTCAGTAATGAAACAAAACTACAGCTGGGTTTAGCACAACTAGCATGAGGCAGCATGGCTAACTAACTATAGTTCACCAGGAGACCTTAAGCAGAGACCAACATCCAGCAGAAACTACAGTAAGGGGGAGAAAGGCAACAGGAGACCATGAGACCCAACTCCAGCAGATGATGCCGAGTTCAGGCGGAGGCTCAGGTGACAGGAAGAGGTTCAGGTGGTCTGTCAGGTGACCGAGGTGACAGGAGGCTCCTTCACAACCATACACGCGGAGGCTCAGGTGACAGAAGGAGGTTCAGGTGGTCTGTCAGGTGACAGAGGTGACAGGAGGCTCCTTCACAGGTGACAGGAGGAGGCGTCCTCCTGAGCATACAGGAAGCACAGGTGTCAAAGGAAGCAGCGTGTAGCATAGGTGTCATGCAGGAGTCCATCAACCAATAGAAGGAGGTGTATAGTATAATAATAAGACACCCGTGATTGATTGCACACATATTGAAATAAAAATATCACAAAGATAATCTCATACAGATGTTTCATTTTCTTTAAAGAGAATACAGCTCCTGGAAAAGAAGCTGTCAAAATCACACAACCTGGCAAATGCAAAGCAGGTATCCTGCAAGACTGACAGCCACCAAAACCACGCAGTACATCATCATCTCACAGATTGGATTAACACATACGTTGGCTTCCAATAGACAACATTAGGATTGATTATACAATCACTGTGATTTGATCATCATGCATCTATCCTCTTTATAATTTGCAGAACAAAACAAGAACTTCTAAAGTACAACAAGGAGCAGCCACCTCTACCCTGTCTTCTAAAGCACAACAAGGAGCAGCCACCTCTACCTTGCCTTCTAAAGTACTACAGGGAGCAGCCACCTCTACCCTGCCTTCTAAAGTACAACAGGGAGCAGCCATCTCTACCCTGCCTTCTAAAGTACAACAGGGAGCAGCCACCTCTACCCTGCCTTCTAAAGTACAGCCAACTAAAGTACAACAAGGAGCAGCCACCTCTACCCTGCCTTCTAAAGTACAACAGGGGCAGCCACCTCTACCCTGCCTTCTAAACATACAACAGGGAGCAGCCACCTCTACCCTGCCTTCTAAAGTACCCTGCCTTCTAAAGTACAACAGGGAGCAGCCACCTCTACCCTGCCTTCTGTACTCAGGGAAAGTAAATAAACATAAATATGGTCTCTCTCTCTCTCCCCCCTCTCTACCCCCTCTCTCTCTCTCCCTCTCTTTCTCTATCCCCCTCTCTTTCTCTCTGCCCCCTCTCTCTTTCTCTGCCCCCTCTCTCTCTACCCCCCTCTCTCTATCTGTCTCTCTCTCTCTACCCCCTCTCTCTCTACCCCCTCTCTCTTTCTCTCTGCCCCCACTCTGTCTCTCTCTCTACCCCCTCTCTCTCTCTCTACCCCCTCTCTCTCTATCTCTGTCTCTCTCTCTATCCCCTCTCTCTTTCTCTCTCCCCTCTCTTTCTCTATGCCCCCTCTCTCTTTCGCTCTGCCCCTCTCTCTCTCTCTCTTCTTCCCCCCTCTCGCTCTCTTCCCCCCCTCCCCCTCTCTCTCTCACTCTACCCCCCCCTCTCTCTCTACCCCTATAAGTATTTGGTCACCTACAAACAAGCAAGACTTCTGGCTCTCACAGACCTGTAACTTCTTCTTTAAGAGGCTCCTCTGTCCTCCACTCGTTACCTGTATTAATGGCACCTGTTTGAACTTGTTATCAGTATAAAAGGCACCTGTCCACAACCTCAAACAGTCACACTCCTCCGCAAGCGCCGGCCCCCCTTCAGCAGTGAGATAATGGGAGCCGCCACCTGACCAAAACCCCGGATAAACCTCCTGTAGTAATTGGCAAACCCTAAAACCCACTGCACCTCCTTTACCGTGGTCGGAGTCGGCCAATTAAGCACGGCTGTAACGCGGTCACACTCCATCACCACCCCAGAGGTGGAAATGCGATAACCCAGGAAGGAAACGGCTTATTTGGAGAACACACATTTCTCAGCCTTGATGTACAGGTCATGCTCCAGCAGTCGCCCAAGTACCTTAAGCACCAGAGACACATGCGCGGCGCGTGTGGCAGAATAGATCAGTACATCATCCATATACACTACCACACCCTGCCCGTGCAGGCCTCTGAGAATCTTGTCTACTAAAGATTGGAAAATGGCTGTAGCACTTTTCAACCCATACGGCAAGACGAGGTACTCCTAATGGCCAGATGTTGTACTAAACGCGGTCTTCCACTCATCTCCCTCCCGGATACGCACCAAATTATACGCACTCCTAAGGTCCAGTTTTGTGAAAAAACTCGCCCCGTGAAATGATTCCACCGCCGTGGTGATGAGAGGTAGTGGGTAGTGGGTAACTAATCCAAACCTTAACGCGAGCCCACGATCCATAAAGTTCCCAGCTGAGCCTGAATCGACTTGCGCCTTATGCTGTAGAGAGGAGAAAAACTCAGAGAAAGAAATTAGTAAGAACATATGACCAACAAGGAGCTCTGGGTGAGTCTGGTGGGGTGAACGAGGACTGCTCTGCCTGCCATCCTGACTCCCAGACGAGCTCCTCCAGCACCGATCGGCAGTGTGTCCTCTCCGACCACACCAGGTGCAGGAGGAGCCTCCTCCCCCGGTCCCCCTCGATGCAGCCCCCCCTAACTCCCTGGGGATTGGAGCGGGAGGGCCTGGAGGTGGAACCAACAGGGCCCATTCTGGACACCCGCGGGCAGCCAGCAGGTTGTCTAGTCAGATGGGCATGTCAATGAGTTTGTCGAGAGAGAGGGTGGAGTCCTGATAGCGTACGTACTCCCGGAGGCGACAGCGATAGTGGTCCATCAGGGCCCTGTTGTTCCACCCCGCCCCAGCAGCCAAGGTCCGGAACTCCAGCGCAAAGTCCTGCGCGCTCCTCGTCTCCTGACGCAGGTGAAACAGCCGTTAATCTCGGGGTATTGATCCCTTGCAGAGTCTGGGCCATTCCACACTGCGTTGGCCCAGTCCAGGGCTTGACCCGTTAGACAGGAGACGAGGACGCTCACGCTCTCCTCCCCCGAGGGAGTCGGACGAACGGTAGCCAAGTACAGCTCCAGCGGTAGTAGGAACCCCTGGCACCCAGCCGTCGTTCCATCGTACTCCCTGGGGAGTTCCAGACGCAGAGCACTGGATCCGGATGCCGTAGGATGGGTAGGTGGTGCTGGCGGAAGAGGAGCTGGGGGTGAGGTAGGGAGGCCACTCCTCTCCCATCGGTCCATCCTCTCCATCATCTGGTCCATTGCCGACCCGATACGGTGGAGAATGGCCATATGACGGAGGACTCGCTCCTCCATGGATGGGAGACAAGGTGCAGCTGCTCCTGCTGACTCCATTGAGGGGTTCAGAGGATTCTGTCACAAACGCCTGGAGTGGTGGGAGCAGAATCAGATGCAGAGAGGAAACCGACTTTATTAGGATTCCCAAAACCAACACAACGGGCGAAAATAGACAGAAAATAGTCCAACCCAACACAGGGCACAACCGGACAGGAACACAGCACGCACAACCGGACAGGAACACAGGGCACAACCTGACAGGAACACAGGGCACAACCTGACAGGAACACAGGGCACAACCTGACAGGAACACAGGGCACAACCTGACAGGAACACAGGGCACAACCTGACAGGAACACAGGGCACAACCTGACTAACAGAAAAACAATCACGCATAAAAATAGGCGGGCCTAACATACTTAAATAGACATGAATCAAAAACCAAAATAAGAGACAGGTGCAACCAATAAGACCAAACAAACAGAAAAGGGGATCTAGTAGACCGGCGACGACGAGCGCCGCCCAAACAGGCAGGGGAGCCACCTTGGGAGTCGTGACACTAGTGGCCACTAAGAGTACTTCCCAGGGTCTCCCTGTCTTGAGGGGAGTGATTCTCACGGACTCCCCTAATCTTTGTCAGCTGGGTAGCAGGACAGTGTGTGTGTGTAGGATACCTAATGTTTGTGTGTGAAAGTGTGTGCGTAAGAAGCCAGTATAAAATGAATGGTTTTATACAGACCAGTGCCCTCGTGAATAAACCTTATTCATTATTTTAGCTGGGCCTCCGTCTGTTGCATTCAACCAGTATCTTACAAATTCTAGGTTGCAGACTGAGTAATATAATTCAATTGGGTTATGAACCTTGAGAACATAATTCTCATGACAGGGGGAATAGGTTTTGTCGTGCCCTCTTCACAACAGTCTTGGTGTGTTTGGACCATGTTAGTTTGTTGTTGATGTGGACACCTAGGAACTTGAAGCTCTCAACCTGCTACACTACAGCCCGTCAATGACAATGGGGCATGCTCGGTCCTCCTTTTCCTGTAGTCCACAATCATCTCCTTTGTCTTGATCACGTTGAGGGATAGGTTGTTGTCCTGGCACCATACGGCCAGGTCTCTGACCTCCTCCCTATAGGCTGTCTCGTCATTGTCGGTGATCAGGCCTACCACTGTTGTGTCATTGGCAAACTTAATGATGGTGTTGGAGTTGTGCCTGGCCGTGCAGTCATGAGTGAACAGGGAGTACAGGAGGGGACTGAGCACGCACCCTGAGGGGCCCCCGTGTTGAGGATCAGCGTGGCAGATGTGTTGTTACCTACCCTTACCACCTGGGGACGGCCAGTCAGGAAGTCCAGGATCCAGTTGCAGAGGGAGGTGTTTAGTCCCAGGGTCCTTAGCTTAGTGATGAGCTTTGAGGGCACTATGGTGTTGAACGCTGAGCTGTGGTCAATGAATAGCATTCTCACATAGGTGTTCCTTTTTGTCCAAGTGGGAAAGGGCAGTGTGGAGTGCAATAGAGATTGCATCATCTTTGGATCTGTTGGGGCGGTATGCAAATTGGTGTGGGTCTACTGTTTCTGGAATAATGGTGTTGATGTGAGCCATGACCAGCCTTTCAAAGCACTTCATGGCTACAGACATGAGTGCTACGGGTCGGTAGTCATTTAGGCAGGTTGGCTTTGTGTTCTTGGGCACAGGGACTATGATGGTCTGCTTGAAACATGTTGTCCACAGACTTGGACAGGGAGAGGTTGAAAATGTCAGTGAAGACACTTGCCAGTTGGTGAGCGCATACTCGGAGTACAAATCCTGGTAATCCGTCTGGCCCTGCGGCCTTGTGAATGTTGACCTGTTTACAGGTCTTACTTACATCGGCTACGGAGAGCGTGATTAGAGTAATCCGGAACACCTGATGCTCTCATGCATGTTTTAAGTGTTACTTGCCTCGATGCGAGCATAGAAGTAATTTAGCACGTCTTTTAGGCTTGTGCCACTGGGCAGCTCTCAGCTGTGATTCCCTTTGTAGTCTGTAACAGTTTGTTAGCCCTGCCACATCCGACCAGCGTCGGAACCGGTGTCGTACGATTCAATCTTAGTCCTGCATTGATACTTTGACTGTTTGATGGTTCATTGGAGGGCATTCCAGGATTTCTTATAAGTGTCCAGGTTAGCAGTGAAACCTTCCCTGTAATCTGTAACTCCACTCTAACAGTCAGACCTGTCCTGTAATCTGTAACTCCACTGACAGTCAGACCTGTCCTGTAATCTGTAACTCCACTGACAGTCAGACCTGTCCTGTAACCTGTAACTCCACTGACAGTCAGACCTGTCCTGTAATCTGTAACTCCACTGACAGTCAGACCTGTCCTGTAATCTGTAACTCCACTCTAACAGTCAGACCTGTCCTGTAATCTGTAACCCCACTCTAACAGTCAGACCTGTCCTGTAATCTGTAACTCCACTCTAACAGTCAGACCTGTCCTGTAATCTGTAACTCCACTGACAGTCAGACCTGTCCTGTAATCTGTAACTCCACTCTAACAGTCAGACCTGTCCTGTAATCTGTAACTCCACTCTAACAGTCAGACCTGTCCTGTAATCTGTAACTCCACTCTAACAGTCAGACCTGTCCTGTAATCTGTAACTCCACTGACAGTCAGACCTGTCCTGTAATCTTTAACTCCACTGACAGTCAGACCTGTCCTGTAATCTATAACCCCACTGACAGTCAGACCTGTTCATATATTTATTTATTTTTTCCTCAACTTTTTTCCGGACGCTTTATCTCAATTCATGATGCCTTCTCCTGTAATCTGTAACCCCACTGACAGTCAGACCTGTCCTGTAATCTGTAACTCCACTGACAGTCAGACCTGTCCTGTAATCTGTAACTCCACTCTAACAGTCAGACCTGTCCTGTAATCTGTAACTCCACTGACAGTCAGACCTGTCCTGTAATCTGTAACTCCACTGACAGTCAGACCTGTCCTGTAATCTGTAACTCCACTCTAACAGTCAGACCTGTCCTGTAACCTGTAACTCCACTCTAACAGTCAGACCTGTCCTGTAATCTGTAACTCCACTCTAACAGTCAGACCTGTCCTGTAATCTGTAACTCCACTGACAGTCAGACCTGTCCTGTAATCTGTAACTCCACTGACAGTCAGACCTGTCCTGTAATCTGTAACTCCACTTTAACAGTCAGACCTGTCCTGTAATCTGTAACTCTACTGACAGTCAGACCTGTCCTGTAATCTGTAACTCCACTGACAGTCAGACCTGTCCTGTAATCTGTAACCCCACAGGCCCTGCCCCGCCCCCTCAGTCAGACCTGTCCTGTAATCTGTAACTCCACTGACAGTCAGACCTGTCCTGTAACCCCACTCTAACAGTCAGACCTGTCCTGTAATCTGTAACTCCACTCTAACAGTCAGACCTGTCCTGTAATCTGTAACTCCACTCTAACAGTCAGACCTGTCCTGTAATCTGTAACTCCACTCTAACAGTCAGACCTGTCCTGTAATCTGTAACTCCACTGACAGTCAGACCTGTCCTGTAATCTGTAACCCATCTAACAGTCAGACCTGTCCTGTAATCTGTAATTCCACTGACAGTCAGACCTGTCCTGTAATCTGTAACTCCACTGACAGTCAGACCTGTCCTGTAATCTGTAACTCCACTGACAGTCAGACCTGTCCTGTAATCTGTAACTCCACTCTAACAGTCAGATCTGTAACCCCACTCTAACATCCTGCACCTCTAATGTCAGCAGCATACCACCCTGCATACCACTGCTGGCTTGCTTCTGAAGCTAAGCAGGGTTGGTCCTGGTCAGTTCCTGGATCATCATTGCAGACGTCATTTCCGGTCACAACTTGCATGCTTGTTTTCGAGTTGCTGTGCGTTTTGTTGCCAACCTGTTTTGCTACCTGACAACTTTACGGTTTTCACTTTTTAATTACCGTTCATATATTTATTTATTTTTTCCTCAACTTTTTCACTCCGGACGCTTTATCTGGACACGATTCGTCAGGACCTCCAACAGCCGAAGCTAAGTAGTAACATTAACATGATGCCTTCTAATTGCAGTCGCTGTACTCGCCTTACGGTGAGGATAGCTGTGCTGCAAGCCCAGCTTCAGACGCAATCGTTAGGCAAGGGTAATTTCAGTGTAGGAAAGGATGAAACAGCGTCTGTGCCACCAGTAAGTACAGATAGTAGTATAAATCCCTGACACAGTCCCCGCAGCCGGACAACTTTCTCACGGTTTCTGGAAGGAAATGCTGTAGGAACGCTCAACCGGTGTCGCTCATTCAGCCGACAGAAACTTTCAACCGGTTTTCCCCATTAAGCAGCGGGTCGGAGTCAGAGGCCGATTCTTCTCTGGTCTCTACTCCTCCCGTTACGGGGTCTGAGACGCCGAAGCTTCCCACCATTAGCTCTGACAAATTGAAAACTCTAGTCATTGGCGACTCCATTACCCGCAGCATTAGACTTAAAGCGAATCATCCAGCGATCATACACTGTTTACCGGGGCAGGGCTACCGACGTTAAGGCTAATCTGAAGATGGTGCTGGCTAAAGCTAAAACTGGCGAGTGTAGAGAGTATAGAGATATTGTTATCCACGTCGGCACCAACGATGTTAGGATGAAACAGTCAGAGATCACCAAGCGCAACATAGCTTCTGCGTGCATATCAGCTAGAAAGATGTGTCGGCATCGAGTAATTGTCTCTGGCCCCCTCCCAGTTAGGGGGAGTGATGAGCTCTACAGCAGAGTCTCACAACTCAATCGCTGGTTGAAAACTGTTTTCTGCCCCTCCCAAAAGATAGAATTTGTAGATAATTGGCCCTCTTTCTGGGACTCACCCACAAACAGGACCAAGCCTGACCTGCTGAGGAGTGACGGACTCCATCCTAGCTGGAGGGGTGCTCTCATCTTATCTACCAACATAGACAGGGCTCTAACTCTTCTAGCTCCACAATGAAATAGGGTGCAGGTTAGGCAGCAGGCTGTTAGCCAGCCTGCCAGCATAGTGGAGTCTGCCACTAGCACAGTCAGTGTAGTCAGCTCAGCTATCCCCATTGAGACCGTGTCTGTGCCTCGACCTAGGTTGGGCAAAACTAAACATGGCGGTGTTCGCCTTAGCAATCTCACTAGGATAAAGACCACCTCCATTCCTGTCATTACTGAAAGAGATCATGATACCTCACATCTCAAAATAGGGCTACTTAATGTTAGATCCCTCACTTCAAAGGCAATTATAGTCAATGAACTAATCACTGATCATAATCTTGATATGATTGGCCTGACTGAAACATGGCTTAAGCCTGATGAATTTACTGTTTTAAATGAGGCCTCACCTCCTGGCTACACTAGTGACCATATCCCCCGTGCATCCCGCAAAGGCGGAGGGGTTGCTAACATTTACGATAGCAAATTTCAATTTACAAAAAAAAAAAAATGACGTTTTCGTCTTTTGAGCTTCTAGTCATGAAATCTATGCAGCCTACTCAATCACTTTTTATAGCTACTGTTTACAGGCCTCCTGGGCCATATACAGCGTTGCTCACTGAGTTCCCTGAATTCCTATCGGACCTTGTAGTCATAGCAGATAATATTCAAATTTGTGGTGATTTTAATATTCACATGGATAAGTCTACAGACCCACTCCAAAAGGCTTTCGGAGCCATCATCGACTCAGTGGGTTTTGTCCAACATGTCTCTGGACCCACTCACTGTCACAGTCATACGCTGGACCTAGTTTTGTCCCATGGAATAAATGTGGTGGATCTTAATGTTTTTCCTCATAATCCTGGACTATCGGACCACCATTTTATTACGTTTGCAATTGCAACAAATAATCTGCTCAGACCCCAACCAAGAAACATCAAAAGTCGTGCTATAAATTCACAGACAACACAAAGATTCCTTGATGCCCTTCCAGACTCCCTCTGCCTACCCAAGGACGCCAGAGGACAAAAATCAGTTAACCACCTAACTGAGGATCTCAATTTAACCTTGCGCAATACCCTAGATGCAGTTGCACCCCTAAAAACTAAAAAAAATTCTCATAAGAAACTAGCTCCCTGGTACACAGAAAATACCCGAGCTCTGAAGAAAGCTTCCAGAAAATTGGAACGGAAATGGCGCCACACCAAACTGGAAGTCTTCCGACTAGCTTGGAAGGACGGTACCGTGCAGTTCCGAAGAGCCCTTACTGCTGCTCGATCATCCTATTTTCTAACTTAATTGAGGAAAATAAGAACAATCCGAAATTCCTTTTTGATACTGTCGCAAAGCTAACTAAAAAGCAGCATTCCCCAAGAGAGGATGACTTTCACTTTAGCAGTGATAAATTCATGAACGTCTTTGAGGAAAAGATTATGATTATTAGAAAGCAAATTACGGACTCCTCTTTAAACCTGCGTATTCCTCCAAACCTCAGTTGTCCTGAGTCTGCACAACTCTGCCAGGACCTAGGATCAAGAGAGACGCTCAAGTGTTTTAGTACTATATCTCTTGACACAATGATGAAAATAATCATGGCCTCTAAACCTTCAAGCTGCATACTGGACCCTATTCCAACTAAACTACTGAAAGAGCTGCTTCCTGTGCTTGGCCCTCCTATGTTGAACATAATAAACGGCTCTCTATCCACTGGATGTGTACCAAACTCACTAAAAGTGGCAGTAATAAAGCCTCTCTTGAAAAAGCCAAACCTTGACCCAGAAAATATAAAAACTATCGGCCTATATCGAATCTTCCATTCCTCTCAAAAATTTTAGAGAAGGCTATTGCTCAGCAACTCACTGCCTTCCTGAAGACAAACAATGTATACGAAATGCTTCAGTCTGGTTTTAGACCCCATCATAGCACTGAGACGGCACTTGTGAAGGTGGTAAATGACATTTTAATGGCATCGGACCGAGGCTCTGCATCTGTCCTCGTGCTCCTAGACCTTAGTGCTGCTTTTGATACCATCGATCACCACATTCTTTTGGAGAGATTGGAAACCCAAATTGGTCTACACGGACATGTTCTGGCCTGGTTTAGATCTTATCTGTCGGAAAGATATCAGTTTGTCTCTGTGAATGGTTTGTCCTCTGACAAATCAACTGTAAATTTCGGTGTTCCTCAAGGTTCCATTTTAGGACCACTATTGTTTTCACTATATATTTTACCTCTTGGGGATGTTATTCGAAAACATAATGTAAACTTTCACTGCTATGCGGATGACACACAGCTGTACATTTCAATGAAACATGATGAAGCCCCAAAATTGCCCCCGCTAGAAGCATGTGTTTCAGACATAAGGAAGTGGATGGCTGCAAACTTTCTACTATTAAACTCGGACAAAACAGAGATGCTTGTTCTAGGTCCCAAGAAACAAAGAGATCTTCTGTTGAATCTGACAATTAATCTTAATGGTTGTACAGTCGTCTCAAATAAAACTGTGAAGGACCTCGGCGTTACTCTGGACCCTGATCTCTCTTTTGAAGAACATATCAAGACCATTTCGAGGACAGCTTTTTTCCATCTATGTAACATTGCAAAAATCAGAAACTTTCTGTCCAAAAATGATGCAGAAAAATTAATCCATGCTTTTGTCACTTCTAGTTTAGACTACTGCAATGCTCTACTTTCCGGCTACCCGGATAAAGCACTAAATAAACTTCAGTTAGTGCTAAATACGGCTGCTAGAATCCTGACTAGAACCAAAAAATTTGATCATATTACTCCAGTGCTAGCCTCTCTACACTGGCTTCCTGTCAAAGCAAGGGCTGATTTCAAGGTTTTACTGCTAACCTACAAAGCATTACATGGGCTTGCTCCTACCTATCTCTCTGATTTGGTCCTGCCGTACATACCTACACGTACGCTACGGTCACAAGACGCAGGCCTCCTAATTGTCCCTAGAATTTCTAAGCAAACAGCTGGAGGCAGGGCTTTCTCCTATAGAGCTCCATTTTTATGGAACGGTCTGCCTACCCATGTCAGAGACGCAAACTCGGTCTCAACCTTTAAGTCTTTACTGAAGACTCATCTCTTCAGTGGGTCATATGATTGAGTGTAGTCTGGCCCAGGAGTGGGAAGGTGAACGGAAAGGCTCTGGAGCAACGAACCGCCCTTGCTCTCTGCCTGGCCGGTTCCCCTCTTTCCACTGGGATTCTCTGCCTCTAACCCTATTACAGGGGCTGAGTCACTGGCTTGCTGGGGCTCTCTCATGCCGTCCCTGGAGGGGGTGCGTCACCTGAGTGGGTTGATTCACTGTTGTGGTCATCCTGTCTGGGTTGGCGCCCCCCCCCCCTGGGTTTGTGCCGTGGCGGAGATCTTTGTGGGCTATACTCAGCCTTGTCTCAGGATGGTAAGTTGGTGGTTGAAGATATCCCTCTAGTGGTGTGGGGGCTGTGCTTTGGCAAAGTGGGTGGGGTTATATCCTTCCTGTTTGGCCCTGTCCGGGGGTGTCCTCGGATGGGGCCACAGTGTCTCCTGACCCCTCCTGTCTCAGCCTCCAGTATTTATGCTGCAGTAGTTTATGTGTCGGGGGGCTGGGGTCAGTTTGTTATAGCTGGAGTACTTCTCCTGTCCTATTCGGTGTCCTGTGTGAATCTAAGTGTGCGTTCTCTAATTCTCTCCTTCTCTTTCTTTCTCTCTCTCGGAGGACCTGAGCCCTAGGACCATGCCCCAGGACTACCTGACATGATGACTCCTTGCTGTCCCCAGTCCACCTGGCCATGCTGCTGCTCCAGTTTCAACTTCCACCTGACTGTGCTGCTGCTCCAGTTTCAACTGTTCTGCCTTATTATTATTCGACCATGCTGGTCATTTATGAACATTTGAACATCTTGGCCATGTTCTGTTATAATCTCCACCCGGCACAGCCAGAAGAGGACTGGCCACCCCAAATAGCCTGGTTCCTCTCTAGGTTTCTTCCTAGGTTTTGGCCTTTCTAGGGAGTTTTTCCTAGCCACCGTGCTTCTACACCTGCATTGCTTGCTGTTTGGGGTTTTAGGCTGGGTTTCTGTACAGCACTTTGAGATATCAGCTGATGTACGAAGGGCTAAATAAATAAATTTGATTTGGTAGACCAGATGCTGCTGGAAGTGGTGTTGGAGGGCCAGTAGGAGGCACTCTTTCCTCTGGTCTAAAAAATATCCCAATGCCCCAGGGCAGTGATTGGGGACACTACCCTGTGTAGGGTGCTGTCTTTCGGATGGGACGTTAAACGGGTGTCCTGACTCTCTGAGGTCATTAAAGATCCCATGGCACTTATCGTAAGAGTAGGGGTGTTAACCCCGGTGTCCTGGCTAAATTCCCAATCTGGCCCTCAAACCATCACAGTCACCTACTAATCCCCAGTTTACAATTGGCTCATTCATCCCCCTCCTCTCCCCTGTAACAATTCCCCAGGTCGTTGCTGCAAATGAGAATGTGTTCTCAGTCAACTTACCTGGTAAAATAACGGATAAATAAATAAATGAAAAAAATGTTAAACATCCTGCACCTCTAATGTCATGTAATGTTAAACATCCTGCACCTCTAATGTCATGTTGTTACGTTCCCCAGATTATGTGTTGTAGATTGTGTATTTGCATGTGTTTATTTCAGGAAATGGCTTCCTGAAATCCCTCAAGCAGCTGATTGGTCGACTCCAGGGCTAATTGGAGAGCTGACCCCGCCCCCTCGTCAAGACACAGCTGTCTCCAATTACCCATTCCTTCTGACACTATATAAAAGCCAGTGTTCTGTTCAGGAGGGAGATCTTTTTTGGAGGTAGAGATTTTGCTGGAGGTAGGGATTGCGCTGGAGGTAGGGATTGCTGAGATTGATTGTGATAGAGGTTGATTTTGCTGGAAAGTGGTATGTTCTGTGAGTTTGTTGCTCAGATAGAGCTTATTTGACATCCTTTTGTTTCTTAGTTTGAAATTGTTTAATATTCTGTTTCATTTGTTCCCAGGGGGAAAGGGGAAGGCACCTAGGGAGTGTTTAGGCAAGAGGCCCGCGGGCATACATATACCCGTAGCATAATCGCTGTCTAGGCACACTAGGTAAGACCTGGGCGGACCACCCCTTGTATTTTGGTTAGGGCACCAGGTGGTGATAAATTAGGTAAGTAGTGGGTAGGCAGGTAAGATAGGAGAGGGGGGGAGCTTTGAGATTCTTTCTTTGCTTTGGTTCCGTCCAGCCCCTTTTCCCCATATTACCGTGTAAAGGAATAAAGTCCTTGTAAACGGTACCACATTCTGCCTGTTGTCATTCTTACTTGCACCTACAGTCCATACCTTTTTCGCTTCACGGAGAGTTTAGTTGTAGCAGGGTGTTGCGTTCCCTCTTCATAGAGGCGTGCGTAACAATGTTAAACATCAGGACTGTTGAACAAGGCTAATAGGGTAGTGCACTATATAGGGAATAAGGTGCAATTTAGGATGCAGCCTTTGTTAGCAACTACAACAGTATGCTCCATGAAGTTAACAAAGGTGTTAGCTAGTAGGAGCTACCTAGGATGCTATTCTCAGTGGCTTTAAGACGTTAACGGTGTGTTAGCTAGTAGCTACCTAGGATGCTATTCTCCGTGGCTTAAAGACATTAACAACAGTGTTAGCTAGTAGCTACCTAGGATGCTATTCTCAGTTGCTTTAAGACATAACGGTGTTAGCTAGTAGCTACCTAGGATGCTATTCTCAGTTGCTTTAAGACATAACGGTGTTAGCTAGTAGCTACCTAGGATGCTATTCTCAGAGGCCCAAAAGGCACCCTACAGGCTCGGGTCCAAAGTAGTGCCATTTGGGCCAGGGTTTTACGACCAGGACATTATCCAAGCTTGTAAAGCAGTCAGTCAAAAGTAATTTCATTGTCATTTCAGTAAAATATGCATTCCATTTAGACCTGCAGTTTTTAATTATTGCTTTTGTGAGATCACATGAGGTCTGCAGAGTGCACATGTAAAGATTACTTAATGCTTATACCTTATTTGAAAGTTTTAATATTCATTTTAAAAGTTTTGTTCAGGAAAACAACAGGGTCATAAGGAACAAGTTGAGTCCCTAAACAAACCCCAAAACAACCCCATTACTGTCCTCCATCCCAGATGAAAATAACCAAAAATACCCCTTCCCTTCCAAAAAAAAAAATGCAACCACACTTCAAGCGGAGGAGAGGAGGGTGAGCAGATGAGGGGGAGGCGAGGAGTAGGGTGAGGAGAGGAGGGGGGGGGGAAAGGGGGAGGAGGAGGGGGTGAGGAAAGGGGAGGGAGAGGAGAGGAGGTGAGGAGGGGGGGGAGGAGGGAGGAGGGGGGGAGGAGGAGGGTGAGGAGAGGAGGGTAGGGTGAGGAGGAGGGGGGTGAGGAGAGGAGGAGGGGAGGGGGGGGTGAGGAGAGGAGGAGGGTGGGGAGGGGAGGAGAGGAGGAGGGTGAGGAGAGGGGAGGAGGGTGCGAGGAGGATGGTGAGGAGAGGAGGGTGAGGAGAGGAGGGTGAGGAGGGTGAGGGAGGGGGAGGGTGAGGAGAGGAGGGTGAGGAGGGGAGGAGGAGAGGAGGAGGGTGAGGAGGAGGTTGAGGAGAGGAGGAGGGTGAAGGGGAGGAGGAGGGTGAGTAGAGGAGTAGGGTGAGGAGAGGGGGAGGGAGGGGGAGGAGGGTGAGGAGAGGAGTAGGGTGAGGAGAGGAGGAGGGTGAGGAGGAGGGGAGGGAGGGTGAGGAGAGGAGGAGGGTGAGGAGAGGAGGAGGGTGAGGTGAGGAGAGGAGGAGGAGGGAGAGGAGAGGAGAGGAGGAGGGTGAGGAGAGGGGGAGGGTGAGGAGGATGGTGAGGAGAGGAGGATGGTGAGGAGAGGAGGAGGGTGAGGAGAGGGGGAGGGTGAGGAGAGGAGGAGAGTGAGGAGGAGGGTGAGGAGAGGGGTGAGGAGAGGAGGAGCCTTTCTGGCTTGGACAGGGCTACTATCGGCACTGGTCAAAAAGTACTTTATAGGGAAGAGGGTGCCATTTGGGAATGTCCGAGGTGAACCACATCAATGTACAAGGAGGGCCCCGGCTGCGTAGCTAACAGAGCTGTCCTGCCAGTTCCTGCACTGGGAAGACTGGGCATAGTTCAGGAAGGAGAAGTTCATCTCTGTTCCACTCTTCCTCAGCTCAGACACGGCCTGGAAAACAAAATCAATCAAGTAGGAAGAAAGCAAGAAACAGATGTACACTACCGTTCAAAAGTTTAGTGTCACTTTGTCCTTGTTTTTGAAAGAAAAGCAATTTTTTGTCCATTAAAATAACATTAAATTGATCAGAAATACAGTGTAGACATTGTTAATGTTGTAAATGACTATTCTAGCTGGAAATGGCAGATTTTTTATGGAATATCTACACAGGCGTCCAGAGACACTAATGTTCTTGTCCTCTTGCTCAGTTGTGCACCGGGGCCTCCCACTCCTCTTTCTATTCTGGTTAGGGCCAGTTTGATCTGTTCTGTGAAGGGAGTAGTACACAGCGTTGTACGAGATCTTCAGTTTCTTGGCAATTTCTTACATGGAATAGCCTTCATTTCTCAGAACAAGAATAGACTGACGAATTTCAGAAGAAAGGTCTTTGTTTCTGGCCATTTTCAGCCTGTAATCAAAACCACAAATGCTGACGCTCCAGATACTCAATTAGTCTGAAGGCCAGTGCTATTGCTTCTTTAAATCAGAACAGTTTTCAGCAGCGCTAACATAATTGCAAAAGGGTTTTCTATTACTCAATTAGCCTTTTAAAAGTATAAACTTGGATTAGCTAACACAACGTGCCATTGGAAAACAGGAGTGATGGTTGCTGATAATGGGCCTCTGTACCCCTATGTAGATATTCCATCCATTTCCAGCTACAATATTCATTTACAACATTAACAATGTCTACAATGTATTTTTGATCGATTTGATGTTATTTTAAACGGACAAAAAAATAATCTTTCAAATACAAGTACATTTTTAAGTGACCCCAAATGTTTGAACAGTAGTGTACATCACATGACACAGGAACAGTCAGATACACAGATCTTCTGGGCTGTGTCATGTGATGTATAACTAACAAAGGTGTACTGTAGATGTCAGATTCTAACATGGTTGTTGTTGTACCCGTTACGACTCACGTTTAGCAGCACTCCAATAGGATGACGTCCACAGATGGTGTTGTGGTATTTCTTCAAGTAGTTGGTGAAGGACATGGGGTCCAGTGTTTCTATAATGCCCATACCCTGGAAAGACAAGAGAGGGGGGTTTAGAACCCAGTCTGACACAGTTAACTGTATAACCCTAACCCTGGAGAGACAAGATAGAGGGGTTTAGAACCCACTCTGATGCAGTTAACTATATGACCTTAACCCTGGAGAGACAAGAGAGAGGGGTTTAGAACCCAGTCTGACACAGTTAACTGTATAACCCTGGAGAGACAAGAGAGAGGGGTTTAGAACCCACTCTGATACAGTTAACTATATAACCCTAACCCTGGAGAGACAAGGGAGAGGGGTTTAGAACCCAGTCTGATATGGTTAACTATATAACCCTAACCCTGGAGAGACCAGAGAGAGGGGTTTAGAACCCAGTCTGATATGGTTAACTATATAACCCTAACCCTGGAGAGACAAGAGAGAGGGGTTTAGAACCCAGTCTGATATGGTTAACTATATAACCCTAACCCTGGAGAGACAAGAGAGAGGGATTTAGAACCCACTCTGATACAGTTAACTATATAACCCTAACCCTGGAGAGACAAGAGAGAGGGGTTTAGAACCCAGTCTGATACAGTTAACTATATAACCCTAACCGTGGAGAGACAAGGGAGAGGGGTTTAGAACCCAGTCTGATATGGTTAACTATATAACCCTAACCCTGGAGAGACAAGAGAGAGGGGTTTAGAACCCAGTCTGACACAGTTAACTATATAACCCTAACCCTGGAGAGACCAGAGAGAGGGGTTTAGAACCCAGTCTGATATGGTAAACTATATAACCCTAACCCTGGAGAGACAAGAGAGAGGGGTTTAGAACCCAGTCTGACACAGTTAACTATATAACCCTAACCCTGGAGAGACAAGAGAGAGGGGTTTAGAACCCAGTCTGATACAGCTAACTATATAACCCTAACCCTGGAGAGACAAGAGAGAGGGGTTTAGAACCCACTCTGATGCAGTTAACTATATAACCCTAACCCTGGAGAGACAAGAGAGAGGGGTTTAGAGCCCACTCTGATACAGTTCACGATATAACCCTGGAGAGACAAGAGAGAGGGGTTTAGAACCCAGTCTGACACAGTTAACGATATAACCCTGGAGAGACAAGAGAGGGGGGTTTAGAACCCAGTCTGACACAGTTAACTATATAACCCTAACCCTGGAGAGACCAGAGAGAGGGGTTTAGAACCCAGTCTGATATGGTAAACTATATAACCCTGGAGAGACAAGAGAGAGGGGTTTAGAACCCAGTCTGATAAGGTAAACTATATAACCCTAACCCTGGAGAGACAAGAGAGAGGGGTTTAGAACCCAGTCTGACACAGTTAACTATATAACCCTGGAGAGACAAGAGAGAGGGGTTTAGAACCCACTCTGATACAGTTAACTATATAACCCTAACCCTGGAGAGACAAGGGATAGGGGTTTAGAACCCAGTCTGATATGGTTAACTATATAACCCTAACCCTGGAGAGACAAGAGAGAGGGGTTTAGGACCCAGTCTGATATGGTTAACTATATAACCCTAACCCTGGAGAGACCAGAGAGAGGGGTTTAGAACCCAGTCTGATATGGTTAACTATATAACCCTAACCCTGGAGAGACAAGAGAGAGGGGTCTAGAACCCAGTCTGATATGGTTAACTATATCACCCTAACCCTGGAGAGACAAGAGAGAGGGGTTTAGAACCCACTCCAGTCTGATATGGTTAACTATATAACCCTAACCCTGGAGAGACAAGAGAGAGGGGTTTAGAACCCAGTCTGATATGGTGAACTATATAACCCTGGAGAGACAAGAGAGCGGGGTTTAGAACCCAGTCTGACACAGTTAACTATATAAGTTAACTATATAACCCTGCAGAGACAAGAGAGAGGGGTTTAGAACCCACTCTGATACAGTTAACTATATAACCCTAACCCCGGAGAGACAAGGGAGAGGGGTTTAGAACCCAGTCTGATATGGTGAACTATATAACCCTGGAGAGACAAGAGAGCGGGGTTTAGAACCCAGTCTGACACAGTTAACTATATAAGACAAGAGAGCGGGGTTTAACTGATATAACCCTAACCCAGAGACAAGAGAGAGGGGTTTAGAACCCACTCTGATACAGTTAACTATATAACCCTAACCCCGGAGAGACAAGGGAGAGGGGTTTAGAACCCAGTCTGATATGGTGAACTATATAACCCTGGAGAGACAAGAGAGAGGGGTTTAGAACCCAGTCTGATATGGTAAACTATATTACCCTAACCCTGGAGAGAGCAGAGAGAGGGGTTTAGAACCCAATCTGACACAGTTAACTATATAACCCT
The DNA here is from genome assembly GCF_018296145.1 of Oncorhynchus tshawytscha. Classification (NCBI taxonomy): domain Eukaryota; kingdom Metazoa; phylum Chordata; class Actinopteri; order Salmoniformes; family Salmonidae; genus Oncorhynchus; species Oncorhynchus tshawytscha. The sequence goes on along the minus strand of NC_056453.1, from coordinate 46,127,862 downwards.
AACCCTGGAGAGACCAGAGAGAGGGGTTTAGAACCCAGTCTGATATGGTTAACTATATAACCCTAACCCTGGAGAGACAAGAGAGAGGGGTTTAGAACCCACTCTGATACAGTTAACTATATAACCCTAACCCTGGAGAGACAAGATAGAGGGGTTTAGAACCCACTCTGATACAGTTAACTATATAACCCTAACCCTGGAGAGACAAGAGAGAGGGGTTTAGAACCCAGTCTGACACAGTTAACTGTATAACCCTGGAGAGACAAGAGAGAGGGGTTTAGAACCCACTCTGATACAGTTAACTATATAACCTAACCCCGGAGAGACAAGGGAGAGGGGTTTAGAACCCACTCTGATGCAGTTAACTATATAACCCTGGAGAGACTGGAAGAGAGAGGGGTTTACAACCCACTCTGATACAGTTAACTATATAACCCTAACCCTGGAGAGACAAAGGAGAGGGGTTTAGAACCCACTCTGAAACAGTTAACTATATACCCTAACCCTGGAGAGACAAGAGAGAGGGGTTTAGAAACCAGTCTGATATGGTTAACTATATAACCCTAACCCTGGAGAGACAAGAGAGAGGGGTTTAGAACCCACTCTGATGCAGTTAACTATATAACCCTAACCCTGGAGAGACAAGAGAGAGGGGGTTAGAACCCACTCTGATGCAGGTAACTATATAACCCTAACCCCAGAGAGACAAGAGAGAGGGGTTTAGAACCCAGTCTGATATAGTTAACTATATAACCCTAACCCTGGAGAGACAAGAGAAAGGAGTTTAGAACCCAGTCTGATATGGTTAACTATATAACCCTAACCCTGGAGAGACAAGAGAGAGGGGTTTAGAACCCAGTCTGATACAGTTAACTATATAACCCTAACCCTGGAGAGACAAGAGAGAGGGGTTTAGAACCCAATCTGACACAGTTAACTATATAACCCTAACCCTGGAGAGACCAGAGAGAGGGGTTTAGAACCCAGTCTGATATGGTTAACTATATAACCCTAACCCTGGAGAGACAAGAGAGAGGGGTTTAGAACCCAGTCTGATATGGTTAACTATATAACCCTAACCCTGGAGAGACAAGAGAGAGGGGTTTAGAACCCACTCTGATGCAGTTAACTATATAACCCTAACCCTGGAGAGACAAGAGAGCGGGGTTTAGAACCCAGTCTGACACAGTTAACTATTTAAGTTAACTATATAACCCTGCAGAGACAAGAGAGAGGGGTTTAGAACCCACTCTGATACAGTTAACTATATAACCCTAACCCCGGAGAGACAAGGGAGAGGGGTTTAGAACCCACTCTGATGCAGTTAACTATATAACCCTGGAGAGACAAGAGAGAGGGGTTTAGAACCCACTCTGATACAGTTAACTATATAACCCTAACCCTGGAGAGACAAAGGAGAGGGGTTTAGAACCCACTCTGAAACAGTTAACTATATACCCTAACCCTGGAGAGACAAGAGAGAGGGGTTTAGAACCCAGTCTGATATGGTTAACTATATAACCCTGGAGAGACAAGAGAGAGGGGTTTAGAACCCACTCTGATGCAGTTAACTATATAACCCTAACCCTGGAGAGACAAGAGAGGGGGGTTTAGAACCCACTCTGATGCAGGTAACTATATAACCCTAACCCTGGAGAGACAAGAGAGAGGGGTTTAGAACCCAGTCTGATATAGTTAACTATATAACCCTAACCCTGGAGAGACCAGAGAGAGGGGTTTAGAACCCAGTCTGATATGGTTAACTATATAACCCTAACCCTGGAGAGACAAGAGAGAGGGGTTTAGAACCCAGTCTGATACAGTTAACTACATAACCCTAACCCTGGAGAGACAAGAGAGAGGGGTTTAGAACCCAGTCTGATATGGTAAACTATATAACCCTAACCCTGGAGAGACAAGAGAGAGGGGTTTAGAACCCACTCTGATGCAGTTAACTATATAACCCTAACCCTGGAGAGACAAGAGAGCGGGGTTTAGAACCCAGTCTGACACAGTTAACTATATAAGTTAACTATATAACCCTGCAGAGACAAGAGAGAGGGGTTTAGAACCCACTCTGATACAGTTAACTATATAACCCTAACCCCGGAGAGACAAGGGAGAGGGGTTTAGAACCCAGTCTGATATGGTGAACTATATAACCCTGGAGAGACAAGAGAGAGGGGTTTAGAACCCAGTCTGATATGGTAAACTATATTACCCTAACCCTGGAGAGAGCAGAGAGAGGGGTTTAGAACCCAATCTGACACAGTTAACTATATAACCCTAACCCTGGAGAGACCAGAGAGAGGGGTTTAGAAGAACCCAGTCTGATATGGTTAACTATATAACCCTAACCCTGGAGAGACAAGAGAGAGGGGTTAGAACCCAGTCTGATATGGTTAACTATATAACCCTAACCCTGAGAGACAAGAGAGAGGGGTTTAGAACCCAGTCTGATATGGTTAACTATATAACCCTAACCCTGGAGAGACAAGAGAGAGGGGTTTAGAACCCACTCTGATGCAGTTAACTATATAACCCTAACCCTGGAGAGACAAGAGAGCGGGGTTTAGAACCCAGTCTGACACAGTTAACTATTTAAGTTAACTATATAACCCTGCAGAGACAAGAGAGAGGGGTTTAGAACCCACTCTGATACAGTTAACTATATAACCCTAACCCCGGAGAGACAAGGGAGAGGGGTTTAGAACCCACTCTGATGCAGTTAACTATATAACCCTGGAGAGACAAGAGAGAGGGGTTTACAACCCACTCTGATACAGTTAACTATATAACCCTAACCCTGGAGAGACAAAGGAGAGGGGTTTAGAACCCACTCTGAAACAGTTAACTATATACCCTAACCCTGGAGAGACAAGAGAGAGGGGTTTAGAAACCAGTCTGATATGGTTAACTATATAACCCTGGAGAGACAAGAGAGAGGGGTTTAGAACCCACTCTGATGCAGTTAACTATATAACCCTAACCCTGGAGAGACAAGAGAGAGGGGTTGGAACCCACTCTGATGCAGTTAACTATATAACCCTAACCCCAGAGAGACAAGAGAGAGGGGTTTAGAAACCCACTCTGATACAGTTAACTATATAACCCTAAACCTGGAGACAAGGGAGAGGGGTTTAGACCCCACTCTGATACAGTTAACTATATAACCCTAACCCTGGAGAGACCAGAGAGAGGGGTTTAGAACCCAGTCTGATATGGTTAACTATATAACCCTAACCCTGGAGAGACAAGAGAGAGGGGTTTAGAACCCAGTCTGATACAGTTAACTACATAACCCTAACCCTGGAGAGACAAGAGAGAGGGGTTTAGAACCCAGTCTGATATGGTAAACTATATAACCCTAACCCTGGAGAGACAAGAGAGAGGGGTTTAGAACCCAGTCTGATACAGTTAACTATATAACCCTAACCCTGGAGAGACAAGAGAGAGGGGTTTAGAACCCAATCTGATACAGTTAACTATATAACCCTAACCCTGGAGAGACAAGGGAGAGGGGTTTAGAACCCAGTCTGATATGGTTAACTATATAACCCTGGAGAGACAAGAGACAGGGGTTTAGAACCCAGTCTGATATGGTTAACTATATAACCCTAACCCTGGAGAGACAAGAGAGAGGGGTTTAGAACCCAGTCTGATATGGTAAACTATATAACCCTAACCCTGGAGAGACAAGAGAGAGGGGTTTAGAACCCAGTCTGATATGGTTAACTATTTTACCCTAACCCTGGAGAGACAAGAGAGAGGGGTTTAGAACCCAGTCTGATACAGTTAACTATATAACCCTAACCCTGGAGAGACAAGAGAGAGGGGTTTAGAACCCACTCTGAAACAGTTAACTATATAACCCTAACCCTGGAGAGACAAGAGAGAGGGGTTTAGAACCCAGTCTGATATGGTTAACTATGTAACCCTGGAGAGACAAGAGAGAGGGGTTTAGAACCCACTCTGATACAGTTAACTATATAACCCTAACCCTGGAGAGACAAGGGAGGGGTTTAGAACCCAGTCTGATATGGTTAACTATATAACCCTAACCCTGGAGAGACAAGAGAGAGGGGTTTAGGACCCAGTCTGATATGGTTAACTATATAACCCTAACCCTGGAGAGACCAGAGAGAGGGGTTTAGAACCCAGTCTGATATGGTTAACTATATAACCCTAACCCTGGAGAGACAAGAGAGAGGGGTCTAGAACCCAGTCTGATATGGTTAACTATATAACCCTAACCCTGGAGAGACAAGAGAGAGGGGTTTAGAACCCAGTCTGTTAACTATATAACCCTAACCCTGGAGAGACAAGAGAGATATGGTTAACTATATAATAACCCTAACCCTGGAGAGACAAGAGAGAGGGGTTTAGAACCCACTCTGATACAGTTAACTATATAACCCTAACCCTGGAGAGACAAAGAGAGGGGTTTAGAACCCAGTCTGACACAGTTAACTATATAAGTTAACTATATAACCCTGCAGAGACAAGAGAGAGGGGTTTAGAACCCACTCTGATACAGTTAACTATATAACCCTAACCCCGGAGAGACAAGGGAGAGGGGTTTAGAACCCAGTCTGATATGGTGAACTATATAACCCTGGAGAGACAAGAGAGCGGGGTTTAGAACCCAGTCTGATACAGTTAACTATATAACCCTAACCCTGGAGAGACAAGAGAGAGGGGTTTAGAACCCAGTCTGATACAGTTAACTATATAACCCTAACCCTGGAGAGACAAGGAGGGGGGGTTTAGAACCCAGTCTGATATGGTGAACTATATAACCCTGGAGAGACAAGAGAGAGGGGTTTAGAACCCAGTCTGATATGGTAAACTATATTACCCTAACCCTGGAGAGAGCAGAGAGAGGGGTTTAGAACCCAATCTGACACAGTTAACTATATAACCCTAACCCTGGAGAGACCAGAGAGAGGGGTTTAGAACCCAGTCTGATATGGTTAACTATATAACCCTAACCCTGGAGAGACAAGAGAGAGGGGTTTAGAACCCAGTCTGATATGGTTAACTATATAACCCTAACCCTGGAGAGACAAGAGAGAGGGGTTTAGAACCCACTCTGATGCAGTTAACTATATAACCCTAACCCTGGAGAGACAAGAGAGCGGGGTTTAGAACCCAGTCTGACACAGTTAACTATTTAAGTTAACTATATAACCCTGCAGAGACAAGAGAGAGGGGTTTAGAACCCACTCTGATACAGTTAACTATATAACCCTAACCCCGGAGAGACAAGGGAGAGGGGTTTAGAACCCACTCTGATGCAGTTAACTATATAACCCTGGAGAGACAAGAGAGAGGGGTTTACAACCCACTCTGATACAGTTAACTATATAACCCTAACCCTGGAGAGACAAAGGAGAGGGGTTTAGAACCCACTCTGAAACAGTTAACTATATACCCTAACCCTGGAGAGACAAGAGAGAGGGGTTTAGAAACCAGTCTGATATGGTTAACTATATAACCCTGGAGAGACAAGAGAGAGGGGTTTAGAACCCACTCTGATGCAGTTAACTATATAACCCTAACCCTGGAGAGACAAGAGAGAGGGGGTTAGAACCCACTCTGATGCAGGTAACTATATAACCCTAACCCCAGAGAGACAAGAGAGAGGGGTTTAGAACCCAGTCTGATATAGTTAACTATATAACCCTAACCCTGGAGAGACAAGAGAGAGGGGTTTAGAACCCAGTCTGATATGGTTAACTATATAACCCTAACCCTGGAGAGACAAGAGAGAGGGGTTTAGAACCCAGTCTGATACAGTTAACTACATAACCCTAACCCTGGAGAGACAAGAGAGAGGGGTTTAGAACCCAGTCTGATATGGTAAACTATATAACCCTAACCCTGGAGAGACAAGAGAGAGGGGTTTAGAACCCACTCTGATGCAGTTAACTATATAACCCTAACCCTGGAGAGACAAGAGAGCGGGGTTTAGAACCCAGTCTGACACAGTTAACTATATAAGTTAACTATATAACCCTAACCCTGCAGAGACAAGAGAGAGGGGTTTAGAACCCACTCTGATACAGTTAACTATATAACCCTAACCCCGGAGAGACAAGGGAGAGGGGTTTAGAACCCAGTCTGATATGGTGAACTATATAACCCTGGAGAGACAAGAGAGAGGGGTTTAGAACCCAGTCTGATATGGTAAACTATATTACCCTAACCCTGGAGAGAGCAGAGAGAGGGGTTTAGAACCCAATCTGACACAGTTAACTATATAACCCTAACCCTGGAGAGACCAGAGAGAGGGGTTTAGAACCCAGTCTGATATGGTTAACTATATAACCCTAACCCTGGAGAGACAAGAGAGAGGGGTCTAGAACCCAGTCTGATATGGTTAACTATATAACCCTAACCCTGGAGAGACAAGAGAGAGGGGTTTAGAACCCAGTCTGATATGGTTAACTATATAACCCTAACCCTGGAGAGACAAGAGAGAGGGGTTTAGAACCCACTCTGATGCAGTTAACTATATAACCCTAACCCTGGAGAGACAAGAGAGCGGGGTTTAGAACCCAGTCTGACACAGTTAACTATATAAGTTAACTATATAACCCTGCAGAGACAAGAGAGAGGGGTTTAGAACCCACTCTGATACAGTTAACTATATAACCCTAACCCCGGAGAGACAAGGGAGAGGGGTTTAGAACCCACTCTGATGCAGTTAACTATATAACCCTGGAGAGACAAGAGAGAGGGGTTTACAACCCACTCTGATACAGTTAACTATATAACCCTAACCCTGGAGAGACAAAGGAGAGGGGTTTAGAACCCACTCTGAAACAGTTAACTATATACCCTAACCCTGGAGAGACAAGAGAAAGGAGTTTAGAACCCAGTCTGATATGGTTAACTATATAACCATGGAGAGACAAGAGAGAGGGGTTTAGAACCCACTCTGATGCAGTTAACTATATAACCCTAACCCTGGAGAGACAAGAGAGAGGGGGTTGGAACCCACTGTGATGCAGTTAACTATATAACCCTAACCCCAGAGAGACAAGAGAGAGGGGTTTAGAACCCACTCTGATACAGTTAACTATATAACCCTAAACCTGGAGACAAGGGAGAGGGGTTTAGACCCCACTCTGATACAGTTAACTATATAACCCTAACCCTGGAGAGACCAGAGAGAGGGGTTTAGAACCCAGTCTGATATGGTTAACTATATAACCCTAACCCTGGAGAGACAAGAGAGGGGGGGTTTAGAACCCAGTCTGATACAGTTAACTACATAACCCTAACCCTGGAGAGACAAGAGAGAGGGGTTTAGAACCCAGTCTGATAGGTAAACTATATAACCCTAACCCTGGAGAGACAAGAGAGAGGGGTTTAGAACCCAGTCTGATACAGTTAACTACATAACCCTAACCCTGGAGAGACAAGAGAAGGGGTTTAGAACCCAATCTGATACAGTTAACTATATAACCCTAACCCTGGAGAGACAAGGGAGAGGGGTTTAGAACCCAGTCTGATATGGTTAACTATATAACCCTGGAGAGACAAGAGACAGAGGGGGTTTAGAACCCAGTCTGATATGGTAAACTATATAACCCTAACCCTGGAGAGACAAGAGAGAGGGGTTTAGGAACCCAGTCTGATATGGTAAACTATATAACCCTAACCCTGGAGAGACAAGAGAGAGGGGTTTAGAACCCAGTCTGATATGGTTAACTATTTTACCCTAACCCTGGAGAGACAAGAGAGAGGGGTTTAGAACCCAGTCTGATACAGTTAACTATATAACCCTAACCCTGGAGAGACAAAGAGAGGGGTTTAGAACCCACTCTGAAACAGTTAACTATATACCCTACCCTGGAGAGACAAGAGAGGGGTTTAGAACCCAGTCTGATATGGTTAACTATGTAACCCTGGAGAGACAAGAGAGAGGGGTTTAGAACCCACTCTGATGCAGTTAACTATATAACCCTAACCCTGGAGAGACAAGAGAGAGGGGTTAGAACCCACTCTGATGCAGGTAACTATATAACCCTAACCCAGAGAGACAAGAGAGAGGGGTTTAGAACCCAGTCTGATATAGTTAACTATATAACCCTAACCCTGGAGAGACAAGAGAAGGGGTTTAGAACCCAGTCTGATATGGTTAACTATATAACCCTAACCCTGGAGAGACAAGAGAGAGGGGTTTAGAACCCACTCTGATGCAGTTAACTATATAACCCTAACCCTGGAGAGACAAGAGAGAGGGGTTTAGAACCCACTCTGATACAGTTAACTATATAACCCTAAACCTGGAGACAAGGGAGAGGGGTTTAGACCCCACTCTGATACAGTTAACTATATAACCCTAACCCTGGAGAGACAAGGGAGAGGGGTTTAGAACCCACTCTGATACAGTTAACTATATAACCCTAACCCTGGAGAGACCAGAGAGAGGGGTTTAGAACCCAGTCTGATATGGTTAACTATATAACCCTAACCCTGGAGAGACAAGAGAGAGGGGTTTAGAACCCAGTCTGATACAGTTAACTACATAACCCTAACCCTGGAGAGACAAGAGAGAGGGGTTTAGAACCCAGTCTGATATGGTAAACTATATAACCCTAACCCTGGAGAGACAAGAGAGAGGGGTTTAGAACCCACTCTGATGCAGTTAACTATATAACCCTAACCCTGGAGAGACAAGAGAGCGGGGTTTAGAACCCAGTCTGACACAGTTAACTATTTAAGTTAACTATATAACCCTGAGAGACAAGAGAGAGGGGTTTAGAACCCACTCTGATACAGTTAACTATATAACCCTAACCCGGAGAGACAACCCCTAACCCTGGAGAGACAAAGGAGAGGGGTTTAGAACCCACTCTGATGCAGTTAACTATATAACCCTGGAGAGACAAGAGAGAGGGGTTTACAACCCACTCTGATACAGTTAACTATATAACCCTAACCCTGGAGAGACAAAGAGAGGGGTTTAGAACCCACTCTGATGCAGTTAACTATATAACCCTAACCCTGGAGAGACAAGAGAGAGGGTTTAGAACCCACTCTGATGCACTCTGATACAGTTAACTATATAACCCTAACCCAGAGAGACAAGAGAGAGGGGTTTAGAACCCAGTCTGATATAGTTAACTATATAACCCTAACCCTGGAGAGACAAGAGAGAGGGGTTTAGAACCCAGTCTGATACAGTTAACTATATAACCCTAACCCCGGAGAGACAAGGGAGAGGGGTTTAGAACCCAGTCTGATATGGTTAACTATATAACCCTGGAGAGACAAGAGACAGGGGTTTAGAACCCAGTCTGATATGGTAAACTATATAACCCTAACCCTGGAGAGACAAGAGAGAGGGGTTTAGGACCCAGTCTGATATGGTTAACTATATAACCCTAACCCTGGAGAGACAAGAGAGAGGGGATTAGAACCCAGTCTGATATGGTTAACTATTTTACCCTAACCCTGGAGAGACAAGAGAGAGGGGTTTAGAACCCAGTCTGATACAGTTAACTATATAACCCTAACCCTGGAGAGACAAGAGAGAGGGGTTTAGAACCCACTCTGAAACAGTTAACTATATACCCTAACCCTGGAGAGACAAGAGAGAGGGGTTTAGAACCCAGTCTGATATGGTTAACTATGTAACCCTGGAGAGACAAGAGAGAGGGGTTTAGAACCCACTCTGATGCAGTTAACTATATAACCCTAACCCTGGAGAGACAAGAGAGAGGGGGTTGGAACCCACTCTGATGCAGTTAACTATATAACCCTAACCCTGGAGAGACCAGAGAGAGGGGTTTAGAACCCAGTCTGATATGGTTAACTATATAACCCTAACCCTGGAGAGACAAGAGAGAGGGGTTTAGAACCCAGTCTGATACAGTTAACTACATAACCCTAACCCTGGAGAGACAAGAGAGAGGGGTTTAGAACCCAGTCTGACACAGCTAACTATATAACCCTGGAGAGACAAGAGAGAGGGGTTATTCACCTACACCTATTCATTAAAGGGTTTTTCTTGATTTTTACTATTGTCTACATTGTAGAAAAATAGTGAAGAAATCAAAACTATGAAATAACACATATGGAATCATGTAGTAACCAAAAAAGTGTCAAAAAAATAAAATGTTTTGAGATTCTTCAAATTTGCCACCCTTTCTTTAACTTGATGACAGCTTTGCATACTCTTGGCATTCTCTCAACCAGCTTCATGAGGTAGTCACCTGGAATGCATTTCAATTAACAGGTGTGCCTTTCTTTCCATCTTAATGCATTTGAGCCAATCAGTTGTGTTGTGACAAGGTAGGGGTGGTCAGTCAATACGGAAAACTTCAAGAACTTTCGTTTCTTCAAGTGCAGTCACAAAAACCATCAAGGGCTTTGATGAAACTGGATCTCATGAGGACCGCCACAGGAAAGGAAGACCCAGAGTTACCTCTGCTGCAGAGGATAAGTTCATTAGAGTTACCAGCCTCAGAAATTGCAGCCCAAATAAATGCTTCACAGAGTTCAAGTAACAGACACATCTCAACATCAACTGTTCAAAGGAGACTGCGTGAATGAGGCCTTCGTGGTAAAATTGTTGTAAAGAAACCACAACTAAAGGACACCAATAAGAAGAGACTTGTTTGGGCCAAGAAACAGGAGCAATGTACATTAGACCGGTGGAAATCTGTCCTTTGGTCTGATGAGTCTTTGTGAGATGCAGAGTAGGTGAACGGATGATCCCCGCATGTGTGATTCCCACCATGAAGCATGGAGGAGGAGGCCTGATGGTGCTTTGCTGGTGACACTGTCAGTGATTTATTTAGAATTCAAGGCACACTTAACCAGCATGGCTACCACAGCATTCTGCAGCGATACACCATCCCATCTGGTTTGCTCTTAGTGGGACTATCATTTGTTTTTCAACAGGACAATGATCCAACACACCTCCAGGCTGTGTAAGGGCTATATGACCAAGAAGGAGAGTGATGGTGTGCTGCATCAGATGACCTGGCCTCCACAATAACCCGACCTCAACCCAATTGAGATGGTTTGGGATGAGTTGGACCGCAGAGGGAAGGAAAAGCAGCCAACAAGTGCTCAGCATATGTGGGAACTCCTTCAAGACGTTTGGAAAAGCATTCCTCATGAAGCTGTTGAGAGAATGCCAAGCGTGTACGAAGCTGTCATCAAGGCAAAGGGTGGCTACTTTGAAGTATCTGAAATATGAAGTGGAAACATCTTGGAGCAACAACGGCTCAGCCGCAAAGTGGTAGGCCACAGAAGCTCACAGAACAGGACTGCCAAGTGCTGAAGCGCATAAAAACCGTCTGTCCTCAGTTACAACACTCACTACAGAGTTACAAACTGCATCTGTAAGTAACGCCAGCACAATAACTGTAAGTCTGGAGCTTCATGAAATGGGTTTCCATGGCCGAGCAGCCGCACACAAGCCTAAGATCACCATGCGCAATGCCAAGCGTCGGCTGAAGCTGAAGCGGTATAAAGCTCGACCACCATTGGACTCTGGAGGAGTGGAAACATCTTCTCTGGAGTGATGAATCACGCTTCACCATCTGGCAGTCCAAATCAAATCAAATCAAATCCAACGGACTAATCTGGGTTTGGATACCAGGCGAACACCACCTGCCCGAAAGCATAGTGTCAACTATAAAGTTTGGTGGTGGAGGGTTAATGGCCAGGGGATGTTTTCATGGTTCGGGCCCCATAGTTCCAGTGAAGGGAAATCTTAATGCTACAGCATACAATGACATTCCAGACGATTCTGTGCTTCCAACTTTGTGGCAACAGTTTGTGGAAAGGGTCAGCATGATGATGCCCAGGTGCACAAAGAGAGGTCCATACAAAAACTGTTTGTCGAGATCGGTGTGGAAGAACTTGACTGGCCTGCACAGAGCCCTGACCTCAACCCCATCGAACATCTTTGGGAGGAATTGGAACACAGACTGTGAGCCAGGCCTAATCAACAACATCAGTGCCCGACCTCCTTAATACTCTTGTGGCTGAACGGAAGCAAATTCCTGCAGCAACGTTCCAACATCTAATGGAACTCCTTCCCAGAAGAGGGATGGCTGTTATAGCAGCAAACGGGGGGGGATCAACTCCATATTAATACCCATGGTTTTGGAATGAGATGTTTGATAAGCAGGTGTCCACATACTTTTGGTCAAGTAGTGTATTTTACATATGTTATTGCAGGTGTAGCGAAATGTTTACGTTCATAGCTTCAACAGTGCTGTAATACTTAACAAAATAAGCAAATCCCCAAAAATAAAGAGAACGGAATTAAGAAATATAGAAATATTAGAACAAGCAATGTCAGAGTCCTGAATATATAAACACAGATATGATGGTGTGTACAGACATCTTTCATGTTACTAGAAATACCTGAATATCAGACTGTGTTTACCATTTTATCAAGGTGTTCAATGGATCTGTGGATCTCTCCTAGAGCCTCGTCATAGTACGTGTAACGGAACCGTTGGCCTGTGGGAAGGAGGTAGACATATTAACTGTTGGCCTGTGGGAAGGAGGTAGACATTAACCATTGGCCTGTGGGAAGGAGGTAAACATATTAACTGTTGGCCTGTGGGAAGGAGGTAAACATATTAACTGTTGGCCTGTGGGAAGGAGGTAAACATTAACCATTGGCCTGTGGGAAGGAGGTAAACATAATAACTGTTGGCCTGTGGGAAGGAGTTAGACATATTAACTGTTGGCCTGTGGGAAGGAGGTAAACATATTAACTGTTGGCCTGTGGGAAGGAGGTAAACATATTAACTGTTGGCCTGTGGAAGGAGGTAAACATTAACCGTTGGCCTGTGGGAAGGAGGTAAACATATTAACCGTTGGCCTGTGGGAAGGAGGTAAACATATTAACTGTTGGCCTGTGGGAAGGAGGTAAACATATTAACTGTTGGCCTGGGGAAGGAGGTAAACATATTAACTGTTGGCCTGTGGGAAGGAGGTAAACATTAACCGTTGGCCTGTGGGAAGGAGGTAAACATATTAACTGTTGGCCTGTGGGAAGGAGGTAAACATATTAACTGTTGGCCTGTGGGAAGGAGGTAGACCTAACCGTTGGCCTGTGGGAAGGAGGTAAACATATTAACTGTTGGCCTGTGGGAAGGAGGTAAACATTAACCGTTGGCCTGTGGGAAGGAGGTAAACATATTAACTGTTGGCCTGTGGGAAGGAGGTAAACATTAACCGTTGGCCTGTGGGAAGGAGGTAAACATTAACCGTTGGCCTGTGGGAAGGAGGTAAACATTAACTGTTGGCCTGTGGGAAGGAGGTAAACATTAACCGTTGGCCTGTGGGAAGGAGGTAGACATTAACCGTTGGCCTGTGGGAAGGAGGTAAACATTAACCGTTGGCCTGTGGGAAGGAGGTAAACATTAACCATTGGCCTGTGGGAAGGAGGTAGACATTAACCCTTAAATCACACATTTTCATCACTAATTGTGTATAAAATGGGAAATTACAAGGTTGACAAACGTTGACCTCTAAAAATAGTATTTTAGAATGATGAAATTACTAATGTTATTTTATAATTTTAGGAAGCCTTGAAAAATATGCAGGTGGTTGAGTTGCCCATTAAAGGAATGATATTTAGTCAACGGTAGCTACTATGGACAATGGAGAAATATTGTTATGGGATTGCTCTATCTGTCACATCCATATTAGTATCTACTGTCTGTCTGTTATCATCCAATATCGTTCCCAATATTATTCAGTACATGTCATTTTACTTGTGCTAAGCCTTTAAAACTGTAAACGTATTAATGTTCATATTCAGTGAGCTCCAAAACTAAAGTATATATATTGTTGTTTTGTCCTTGTACTCCAGCACTTTAGATTGGAAATGATACAATGACCATGAGGTTACAATGCAGACTGTCAGCTTTAACGGGTATTTTCATCCATATCAGGTGAAACATTTACAAAATACAGCATTTATTGTACATGGGTACATACAGTGCCTTGCGAAAGTATTCGGCCCCCTTGAACTTTGCGACCTTTTGCCACATTTCAGGCTTCAAACATAAAGATATAAAACTGTATTTTTTTGTGAAGACTCAACAACAAGTGGGACACAATCATGAAGTGGAACGACATTCATTGGATATTTCAAACTTTTTTATCAGATCAAAAACTGAAAAATTGGGCGTGCAAAATTATTCAGCCCCTTTACTTTCAGTGCAGCAAACTCTCTCTAGAAGTTCAGTGAGGATCTCTGAATGATCCAATGTTGAACTAAATGACTAATGATGATAAATACAATCCACCTGTGTGTAATCAAGTCTCCGTATAAATGCACCTGCACTGTGATAGTCTCAGAGGTCCGTTAAAAGCGCAGAGAGCATCATGAAGAACAAGGAACACACCAGGCAGGTCCGAGATACTGTTGTGAAGAAGTTTAAAGCCGGATTTGGATACAAAAAGATTTCCCAAGCTTTAAACATCCCAAGGAGCACTGTGCAAGCGATAATATTGAAATGGAAGGAGTATCAGACCACTGCAAATCTACCAAGACCTGGCCGTCCCTCTAAACTTTCAGCTCATACAAGGAGAAGACTGATCAGAGATGCAGCCAAGAGGCCCATGATCACTCTGGATGAACTGCAGAGATCTACAGCTGAGGTGGGAGACTCTGTCCATAGGACAACAATCAGTCGTATATTGCACAAATCTGGCCTTTATGGAAGAGTGGCAAGAAGAAAGCCATTTCTTAAAGATATCCATAAAAAGTGTCGTTAAAAGTTTGCCACAAGCCACCTGGGAGACACACCAAACATGTGGAAGAAGGTGCTCTGGTCAGATGAAACCAAAATTGAACTTTTTGGCAACAATGCAAAACGTTATGTTTGGCGTAAAAGCAACACAGCTCATCACCCTGAACACACCATCCCCACTGTCAAACATGGTGGTGGCAGCATCATGGTTTGGGCCTGCTTTTCTTCAGCAGGGACAGGGAAGATGGTTAAAATTGATGGGAAGATGGATGGAGCCAAATGCAGGACCATTCTGGAAGAAAACCTGATGGAGTCTGCAAAAGACCTGAGACTGGGACGGAGATTTGTCTTCCAACAAGACAATGATCCAAAACATAAAGCAAAATCTACAATGGAATGGTTCAAAAATAAACATATCCAGGTGTTAGAATGGCCAAGTCAAAGTCCAGACCTGAATCCAATCGAGAATCTGTGGAAAGAACTGAAAACTGCTGTTCACAAATGCTCTCCATCCAACCTCACTGAGCTCGAGCTGTTTTGCAAGGAGGAATGGGAAAAGATTTCAGTCTCTCGATGTGCAAAACTGATAGAGACATACCCCAAGCGACTTACAGCTGTAATCGCAGCAAAAGGTGGCGCTACAAAGTATTAACTTAAGGGGGCTGAATAATTTTGCAAGCCCAATTTTTCAGTTTTTGATTTGTTAAAAAAGTTTGAAATATCCAATAAATGTCGTTCCACTTCATGATTGTGTCCCACTTGTTGATTCTTCACAAAAAAATACAGTTTCATATCTTTATGTTTGAAGCCTGAAATGTGGCAAAAGGTCGCAAAGTTCAAGGGGGCCGAATACTTTCGCAAGACACTGTATACCCCCCCCACCACTGTAAGGGTTTTCTTCTGGTGAAAGAGAGGCGGACCAAAATGCAGCGTGGTGGTTATTCATGTTTTTAATAAAGACGACTATACATGAACAGACTAAACAAAACCAGAAAAGTGCAAACCTAAACAGTCCTATCTGGTGCAAACACAGAGATAGGAACAATCACCCACAAAACCCAACACAAAACAGGCTACCTAAATATGGTTCCCAATCAGAGACAATGACTAACACCTGCCTCTGATTGAGAACCATATCAGGCCAAACATAGAAATAGACAAACCAGACACACAACATAGAATGCCCACCCAGCTCACGTCCTGACCAACACTAAAACAAGGAAAACACATACGAATGATGGTCAGAACGTGACAACCACATTTTTAAGGGACCAAAAGTATTGTGACTCGACAAACCCGTTGGATGCTTTGGCTGGTTGATTTGGTTGTGTTTCAGATTATTTTGTGCCCAATAGAAATGAATGGTAAATAATGTATTATTTAACCTAGGAAGAGTAGCTGCTGCCTTGGCAGGAACTAATGGGGATCCATAATAAACCCCAGGAAGAGTAGCTGCTGCCTTGATAGGAACTAAGGGGGATCCATAATAAACACCAGGAAGAGTAGCTGCTGCCTCGGCAGGAACTAATGGGGATCCATAATAAACCCCAGGAAGAGTAGCTGCTGCCTTGGCAGGAACTAATGGGGATCCATAATAAACCCCAGGAAGATTAGCTGCTGCCTTGACAGGAACTAATCGGGATCCATAATAAACCCCAGCAAGCAATGCAGGTGTAGAAGCACCTGCAGGTGTAGAGTAGCTGCTGCCTTGACAGGAAGGAACTCATGGGGATTATTAACCCAAATTACAACACAAAATTAGTTTGCCCTAAATTGAGCAACTCGGCTGGTTGTGATGTTTACGATGCACTATCACATTTTAAGTCATACAAATAACAATTATTTATAGCCTATACAGAGGCTAAATACAAGTATTCAAAAACATAATTTGATATTTTTTGGGGTGAGTGACAGTTAAGGATGAAGGAAAGGTTTTTCCACAAGACAGAACCACTGTTTCCTTATAGAACCCCAAGGAGACAGAACCACTGTTTCCTTATACAACCCCAAGGAGACAGAACCACTGTTTCCTTATAGAACCCCAAGGAGACAGAACCACTGTTTCCTTATACAACCCCAAGGAGACAGAACCACTGTTTCCTTATAGAACCCCAAGGAGACAGAACTCTGTTTCCTTATAGAACCCTTTTCACCGACCTGGCTATTCTTTCCAGCAACTACAGCGAATGGATGTATAACCAGACTAGCTCAACTCAGTAGTGTGAACAGGGTATAATATATTGATCTCTACCAGTCCTGTTCAGTACGTACCCCAGTGGCAGAAGTCCGAGGAGATGATGAACAAGTTGGAGGAATCAGCCAGATACCTGCTGAGCAGTTTCCCATAATGCTGTTCTTTAGACTCACTGAGGGATCCAACCAGCACCGGGACAATGCTGAGCTCATCTTTATGACTGCAGTAGGAAATGGAGACAACACATTACAAGTCTGTATGGGTGTGGTGCACTGGGGACAGTTACCTGACTGAGATGGTAGAAGCTGTTACAGAGACACGTATTAACCCAACCTGATTAAAAGGAAGGTGTGGGTATTAACCCAACCTGATTAAAAGGAAGGTGTGGGTATTAACCCAACCTGATTAAAAGGAAGGTGTGGGTATTAACCCAACCTGATTAAAAGGAAAGTGTGGGTATTAACCCAACCTGATTAAAAGGAAGGTGTGGGTATTAATCCAACCTGATTAAAAGGAAGGTGTGGGTATTAACCCAACCTGATTAAAAGGTGTGGGTATTAACCCAACCTGATTAAAAAGTGTGGGTATTAACCCAACCTGATTAAAAGGTGTGGGTATTAATCCAACCGGATTGAAAGGTGTGGCTATTAATCCAACCTGATTAAAAGGTGTGGGTATTAATCCAACCCGATTAAAAGGTGTGGCTATTAATCCAACCCGATTAAAAGGTGTGGGTATTAATCCAACCCGATTAAAAGGTGTGGGTATTAATCCAACCCGATTAAAGGTGTGGCTATTAAACCAAACCGATTAAAAGGTGTGGGTATTCATCCAACCTGATTAAAAGGTGTGGGTATTAATCCAACCTGATTAGCTGGGACCGAGACTGTGCTTCTATCTCAAGGCCATCAGACTGTTAAACAGCCACCACTAACATTGAGTGGCAATCCTCTACTCCAGCCACTTTAATCATGGGAATTGATGAAATTATGTAATATATCACTACCACAATGTCTGCTCATATGCATACGTTGATTCTATATCCGAAGATATCATCTACTGTATCTTGCCTATGCTGCTCTGTACCATCACTCATTCACTGTAGTACATATTCTTTACCCCCTTACCTGTGTATAAGACAGTAGTTTTTTTTTTTTTTTTTTTTTGGAATTGTTAGCATTTTACTGAACATCTGCAAACAGGTGTGGGTATTAATCCAACCTGATTAAAAGGTGTGGGTATTAATCCAACCTGATTAAAAGGTGTGGGTATTAATCCAACCTGATTAAAAGGTGTGGGTATTAACCCAACCTGATTAAAAGGTGTGGGTATTAATCCAACCTGATTAAAAGGTGTGGGTATTCATCCAACCTGATTAAAAGGTGTGGCTATTAATCCAACCTGATTGAAAGGTGTGCGCGCTTATTGAGTGGGTTCATTAATTGAGCATGCAGGCTTTAATTAGATTAGATTCTTGATTTACAATGACTCTCCATTAGCGACAGCTAGTCTTAGTGGGGTTTGACACAGTAAACAACCAATCATTAGTAAACAACCAATCATTAGTAAAACAACCAATCATAAACCATGGTAATGAAGCAAAACATAATGGGGCTTGGGGATGACAGAACTACACAAAATGTCAAGGCAAACCAGTCATTAGACCCACAACTCTCCTCCATTAGTCATGAGGCCCTGCTGGCTCCCACAACCTGGCAGACAGGTCAGGTCTGTATCGTGGCTCTCTAGTCTCTTAATCACTGTACTCTCCACTGATGGATGGCTTGTGATGAATGAAGCAGACAACATGTCCTGACAGACTGTACTCTGTCTTACCTCTCCATGGCTTTAGCAGTGTAAGGCAGGTGCATTTCAATGCTGTGCTCATCCTCGTCTGTCTGAAGACTCATCCTCTCAAACATCCCAGTCTTCCAGAGGTCAGCATAGACTAGAGGGAGGTGAGGATTCAATATACAGGAGGTCAACATAGACTAGAGGGAGGTGAGGATTCAATATACAGGAGGTCAACATAGACTAGAGGGAGGTGAGGATTCAATATACAGGAGGTCAACATAGACTAGAGGGAGGTGAGGATTCAATATACAGACATCAACATAGACTAGAGGGAGGTGAGGATTCAATATACAGACATCAACATAGACTAGAGGGAGGTGAGGATTCAATATACAGGAGGTCAGCATAGACTAGAGGGAGGTGAGGATTCAATATACAGGAGGTCAACATAGACTAGAGGGAGGTGAGGATTCAATATACAGGAGGTCAGCATAGACTAGAGGGAGGTGAGGATTCAATATACAGGAGGTCAACATAGCATAGACTAGGTCAGGGACTAGAGGGAGGTGAGGATTCAATATACAGGAGGTCAACATAGACTAGAGGGAGGTGAGGATTCAATATACAGACATCAACGTAGACTAGAGGGAGGTGAGGATTCAATATACAGGAGGTCAACATAGACTAGAGGGAGGTGAGGATTCAATATACAGGAGGTCAGCATAGACTAGAGGGAGGTGAGGATTCAATATACAGGAGGTCAACATAGACTAGAGGGAGGTGAGGATTCAATATACAGACATCAACGTAGACTAGAGGGAGGTGAGGATTCAATATACAGGAGGTCAACATAGACTAGAGGGAGGTGAGGATTCAATATACAGACATCAACGTAGACTAGAGGGAGGTGAGGATTCAATATACAGGAGGTCAACATAGACTAGAGGGAGGTGAGGATTCAATATACAGGAGGTCAACATAGACTAGAGGGAGGTGAGGATTCAATATACAGACATCAACGTAGACTAGAGGGAGGTGAGGATTCAATATACAGGAGGTCAGCATAGACTAGAGGGAGGTGAGGATTCAATATACAGGAGGTCAGCAAAGACTAGAGGGAGGTGAGGATTCAATATACAGGAGGTCAGCATAGACTAGAGGGAGGTGAGGATTCAATATACAGGAGGTCAA
Source organism: Oncorhynchus tshawytscha (assembly GCF_018296145.1). NCBI lineage: Eukaryota > Metazoa > Chordata > Actinopteri > Salmoniformes > Salmonidae > Oncorhynchus > Oncorhynchus tshawytscha. Next base: position 46,107,936 of record NC_056453.1, on the reverse strand, counting down.
CATAGACTAGAGGGAGGTGAGGATTCAATATACAGGAGGTCAACATAGACTAGAGGGAGGTGAGGATTCAATATACAGACATCAACGTAGACTAGAGGGAGGTGAGGATTCAACATCCACATTATTACTGGTGAACAGAGGCTCGTATCAGCATTAGTTAGTTCAGACGCACTGATATGTGTTTGGTAGCGTCAGTGAGAATGTCTCTTTTCCAGTATCAGTCAGATGATTGGTCCCCTGACGACAACTCAGGTTTTTGTTTGTGTCAAGCTTTAAAAAAAGGCACAATAAACACTGGATTAGGGCTGTGGCGGTCATGGAATTTAGGATGACTGTAATTGGCCAGCCAAATGACCATGGTCTCAGTAATAACTTGAAAAATAATAATTAGGCACTCCTCTCCTTCACTCCGGACTGCATGTGCTGCCATATAAAGAGGATAGAAGGGGCATCCCCATTCAAGTCAATGGTAGCGTAATGGTTGGACTGGAGGCCCTTGGTGAGTGTACCAATAGGAGCAAAGCAGGAAGTGTACCCATCAATATGTGCTGTGATTTGTTGGTGCCGATTAAACAGCATGATCATTACACAAGTGCACCTTGTGCTGGGGACAATAAAAGGCTACTAAAATGTGCAGTTTTGTCACAACACAATGCCACAGATGTCTCAAGTTGAGGGAGAGCGCAATTGGCATGCTGACTGCAGGAATGTCCACCAGAGTTGTTGCAAGATCATTTTGTTAATTTCTTTTCCATAAGCTGCCTCCAACGTCGTTTTAAAGAATTTGGCAGTATGTCCAACCGGCCTCATATCCGCAGACCACGTGTAACCACGCCAGCCCAGGACCTCCACATTCGGCTTCTTCACCTGAGGCATCGTCTGAGACCCGCCACCCGGACAACTGATAAAACTGGGTTTGCACAAACTAAGATTTTCTGCACAAACTGTCAGAAACCATCTCAGGGAAGCTGATTTGTGTGCTCGTCGTCCTCACCAGGGTCTTGGCCTGACTGCATTTTGGCGTCGTGACCGACATCAGTGGGCAAATGCTCACCTTCGATGGCCAATGGCACACTGGCCCAGACCAGCTATGAAGAGGCCTTGGCCCAGACCAGTTATGAAGAGGCCTTGGCCCAGACCAGTTATGAAGAGGCCTTGGCCCAGACCAGTTATGAAGAGGCCTTGGCCCAGACCAGCTATGAAGAGGTCTTGGCCCAGACCAGTTATGAAGAGGCCTTGGCCCAGACCAGTTATGAAGAGGCCTTGGCCCAGACCAGTTATGAAGAGATCTTGGCCCACCTTCCTTTTAATCAGGTTGGGTTTTTCTCAACGCCCCTCCCCTCCCTCTCAGGGCCCCTCCTCCGCCTGCATCAGCTCTGGTTAATAAAGTTACATTCAAATGGACTTTTCTGCTGCTTCCCTAACTCGGATCTGCCCACGTCAACACGGAACTGGTCATCATCAGGTCCGTTTGGAAACAATCTCTATACTGAAAAATGTATTTATGCGTATTTGTTTGGGTGGGAAAGCCCCAGGTCCATTTCAGAATGGGTTCAACTTCTTAGACCGCTACTTGAGGCCCAACAACAGACAACGCCAGGAATATTGTAAACAATGTCACAGAAACTGGACTTGGGGCCTGGAATAGGGTGGTTTGTTTTTGCCAAATAAACAAAAATGGACTACAGTAAGTATCTGAATTTAATTTCTCCTCTGTACCGTAACCCTGAAACCGGCAGGGACAACTAGAGGGAGGCAGGGACAACTAGAGGGAGGCGGGGACAACTAGAGGGAGGCGGGGACAACTAGAGGGAGGCGGGGACAACTAGAGGGAGGCGGCGACAACTAGAGGGAGGCGGGGACAACTAGAGGGAGGCGGGGACAACTAGAGGGAGGCGGCGACAACTAGAGGGAGGCGGCGACAACTAGAGGGAGGCGGGGACAACTAGAGGGAGGCGGGGACAACTAGAGGGAGGCGGCGACAACTAGAGGGAGGCGGCGACAACTAGAGGGAGGCGGGGACAACTAGAGGGAGGCGGGGACAACTAGAGGGAGGCGGGGACAACTAGAGGGAGGCGGGGACAACTAGAGGGAGGCGGGGACAACTAGAGGGAGGCGGGGACAACTAGAGGGAGGCGGGGACAACTAGAGGGAGGCGGGGACAACTAGAGGGAGGCGGGGACAACTAGAGGGAGGCGGGGACAACTAGAGGGAGGCGGGGACAACTAGAGGGAGGCGGGACAACTAGAGGGAGGCGGGGACAACTAGAGGGAGGCAGGGACAACTAGAGGGACGTGGGGACAACTAGAGGGAGGCGGGGACAACTAGAGGGAGGCGGGGACAACTAGAGGGAGGCGGGGACAACTAGAGGGAGGAGGGGACAACTAGAGGGAGGCGGGGACAACTAGTGGGAGGTGGGGACAACTAGAGGGAGGCGGGGACAACTAGAGGGAGGCGGGGACAACTAGAGGGAGGCGGGGACAACTAGAGGGAGGTGGGGACAACTAGAGGGAGGCAGGGACAACTAGAGGAAGGCGGGGACAACTAGAGGGAGGCGGGGACAACTACAAATGATCCAGCCTCCTGGTCAATCCTGAGGTGATTTATAAACCTCCGCAGAGGACAGGGCACAGTGTGTGTGTGTACCTACCCTCCTGGTCAATCCTGAGGTGATTTATAAACCTCCGCAGAGGACAGGGCACAGTGTGTGTGTGTACCTACCCTCCTGGTCAATCCTGAGGTGATTTATAAACCTCCGCAGAGGACAGGGCACAGTGTGTGTGTGTACCTACCCTCCTGGTCAATCCTGAGGTGATTTATAAACCTCCGCAGAGGACAGGGCACAGTGTGTGTGTGTACCTACCCTCCTGGTCAATCCTGAGGTGATTTATAAACCTCCGCAGAGGACAGGGCACAGTGTGTGTGTGTACCTACCCTCCTGGTCAATCCTGAGGTGATTTATAAACCTCCGCAGAGGACAGGGCACAGTGTGTGTGTGTACCTACCCTCCTGGTCAATCCTGAGGTGATTTATAAACCTCCGCAGAGGACAGGGCACAGTGTGTGTGTGTACCTACCCTCCTGGTCAATCCTGAGGTGATTTATAAACCTCCGCAGAGGACAGGGCACAGTGTGTGTGTGTACCTACCCTCCTGGTCAATCCTGAGGTGATTTATAAACCTCAGCAGAGGACAGGGCACAGTGTGTGTGTGTACCTACCCTCCTGGTCAATCCTGAGGTCGTAGAGAGGTGTTTTATAAACCTCAGCAGAGGACAGGGCACAGCGGGACAGAGGAACATGGTGAGACGGACCCAAGATGAACACCCTGCGACTACAGGGGAAAGAGAGGACTCAGTCACCTCACTGTCCTCAGTAGGACTAGGCTCAGCAGCTCAGTGGGCCAGTCATCATGGACCAGTCATCATGGACCAGTCAACAGGCCACTAGCAGCGTTGGCAGACCAGGCTTCGCTCATGTTGTTCCAAGGTGAGGCTGTGACAGAGGTTATACTGCTCCCTACTGTCTGTCTGAGGTAACTACAGGCTGATAGTTTCTTCATGGTGAAACAGAGCAGGCTAAGGATTTGATAAGGAGGGACAATGTAGAAAAAGCTATTTAAAAACCTGATGATACTTAAATTGTCGATGAAAATGTATTTTGTTACTGAAAAAATGTGTTTAATTTAGAAAACTCACTGAACATTAGTAATAGACATGATCAATGACTTACGTAACAGAAGGGTCTATTTGTTTGTAGGCGTGTGCAGCACAAGCACCACAGTAGGAATATCCTGCATGGCTGAAAACACATTACAATACACCATTACAACCTGCCTGAAAACATATTACAACCTGCCTGAAAACACATTACAACCTGCCTGGCTGAAAACACATCACAACCTGCCTGGCTGACAACACATCACAACCTGCCTGGCTGAAAACACATTATAACCTGCCTGGCTGACAACACACCACAACCTGCCTGGCTGAAAACACATTACAACCTGCCTGGCTGAAAACACATTACAACCTGCCTGGCTGACAACACATTATAACCTGCCTGGCTGACAACACATTACAACCTGCCTGGCTGAAAACACATTACAACCTGCCTGGCTGAAAACACATTACAACCTGCCTGGCTGAAAACACATTACAACCTGCCTGGCTGACAACACATTACAACCTGCCTGAAAACACATTACAACCTGCCTGGCTGAAAACACATTACAACCTGCCTGGCTGAAAAACATTACCTGCCTGGCTGAAAACACATTACAACCTGCCTGGCTGAAAACACATTACAACCTGCCTGGCTGACAACACATTACAACCTGCCTGACTGAAAACACATTACAACCTGCCTGAAAACACATTACAACCTGCCTGAAAACACATTACAACCTGCCTGGCTGAAAACACATTACAACCTGCCTGGCTGAAAACACATTACAACCTGCCTGAAAACACATTACAACCTGCCTGGCTGAAAACACATAACAAGACACCATTACAACCAATAGAAGACATGACCCCCACCGCCCCAATCACTACATTCACATTTCAGTCATTCATATGCTGTGATCAAATGATATTCAGAATGACTTGGTGACAAGATGAGGCCTTTTCCTCGACTTTTCCTCAGAACAACTAGCACTGGAGCTTACGGTGCTATGATGGCTCTAGCAGGGCTGACAGTGGATTGTGCTTGAGACAGCCAACCTTCTAGTTGTGTATTCAGCTGGGAGCCTGCAGAGAGGGAGAAGAACACTTCATTAATCCATACCAAACAGAAACGACTCTTCTGCTGAACCCAATGCCTCTTATACACAGGGGAAAATAAACAACTCTTCTGCTGAACCCAATGCCTCTTATACACAGGGGAAAATAAACGACTCTTCTGCTGAACCCAATGCCTCTTATACACAGGGGAACATAAACGACTCTTCTGCTGAACCCAATGCCTCTTATACACAGGGGAAAATAAACGACTCATCTGCTGAACCCAATGCCTCTTATACACAGGGGAACATAAACAACTCTTCTGCTGAACCCAATGCCTCTTATACACAGGGGAACATAAACGACTCTTCTGCTGAACCCAATGCCTCTTATACACAGGGGAACAGACTCAGGTCGACATTATTAACTGCAATAGAGAGAGTCAGCGGTTTTTAAGTTTCTTGGCATCCACGTCACAGAGGACTTGACATGGCTGAGGTTCGGCATGCTACCCCGGGGCCTCTCTAAGTACTACTGCTTCACCGTTGAGAGAATCGTGACCAGTTGCATCACAGACTGGTGCAGGAATTGCTCTGTCCACGACCGCAAGGCCCTCCAGCGGGTGGTGAAGACGGCCCAGTAGATGTGTAAGAGGACAGTCCTCCCACCCATCCAGGACATCTCCTCTAAAACGGTGGCTGAGGAAGGCCTGCAGCATCACCAAGGACCCCACACACCAGCTGTACACTGCCTTACCGTCCAGCAGACAGCATCGGAGCACCTCACCTTAGCACACATCCCCCTTCCCCAAAACCTACCATGCACAATTTAAACACTTGTCCCCCTATCCCCCTTCCCCAAAACCTACCATGCACAATTTAAACACTTGTCCCCCTATCCCCCTTCCCCAAAACCTACCATGCACAATTTAAACACTTGTCCCCCTATCCCCCTTCCCCAAAACCTACCATGCACAATTTAAACACTTGTCCCCCTATCCCCCTTCCCCAAAACCTACCATGCACAATTTAAACACTTGTCCCCCTATCCCCCTTCCCCAAAACCTACCATGCACAATTTAAACACTTGTCCCCCTATCCCCTTCCCCAAAACCTACCATGCACAATTTAAACACTTGTCCCCCTATCCCCCTTCCCCAAAACCTACCATGCACAATTTAAACACTTGTCCCCCTATCCCCTTACCCAAAACCTACCATGCACAATTTAAACACTTGTCCCCCTATCCCCCTTACCCAAAACCTACCATGCACAATTTAAACACTTGTCCCCCTATCCCCCTTCCCCAAAACCTACCATGCACAATTTAAACACTTGTCCCCCTATCCCCCTTACCCAAAACCTACCATGCACAATTTAAACACTTGTCCCCCTATCCTCCTTCCCCAAAACATGTGTAAATACCGGACTATAAATGGTGCATTCCTGTTTTATACACTGAAAGGTTTATTCTATTCTACTGAGACATTTACTTGATGTTCGTGTTCTTATCATTTAGTATATCTTATCGTTTCCAGAAGGAATCTGCAGTCAGCATTTGGCTGGATGGTGTAGACCATGTGTGTACTGTACATACAACTAATACAACTAAACACATTTGGTTGGAGTCTGTATGTGAAATAATGCAAGTCCTTGTGATGCTAAACATTGTCTGCATGGTAAGGAGTTTGACAGCACAGAAAGATCTGGGACAAGGCTAATAGAAGCTACTTCATTGTTATGTGTGACTGACTGGGCTGGAGCAGAGAGATAACAAGGAGATACAGGTCTGGTTAATGTGTTTACATCCCAAGTGGCACCTTATTCCCTTTATAGGGCACTAATTTGACCAGGGACCATAGAATAGGGCACTAATTACTAGGGAACATAGAATAGGGCACTAATTTGACTAGAGACTATAGAATAGGGCACTAATTTGACCAGGGACCATAGAATTAGGGCACTAATTTGACCAGGGACCATAGAATAGGGCACTAATTTGACCAGGGACCATAGAATAGGGCACTAATTTGACCAGGGACCATAGAAAAGGGCACTAATTTGACCAGGGACCAAAGAATAGGGCACAATTTGACCAGGGACCATTAGGGCACTAATTTGACCAGGGACCATAGAATAGGGCACTAATTTGACCAGGGACCATAGAATAGGGCACTAATTTGACCAGGGACCATAGACTAGGGCACTAATTTGACCAGGGACCATAGAATAGGGCACTAATTTAACCAGGGACCATAGAATAGGGCACTAATTTAACCAGGGACCATAGAATAGGGCACTAATTTGACCAGGGACCATAGGGGACTAATTTGACCAGGGACCATAGGGGACTAATTTGACCAGGGACCATAGAATATGGCACTCATTTGACCAGGGACCATAGAATAGGGCACTAATTTGACCAGGGACCATAGAATAGGGCACTAATTTGACTAGGGACCATAGAATAGGGCACTAATTACCAGGGACCATAGAATAGGGCACTAATCTGACCAGGGACCATAGAATAGGGCACTAATTTAACCAGGGACCATAGAATAGGGCACTAATTTAACCAGGGACCATAGAATAGGGCACTAAATTTGACCAGGGACCATAGGGGACTAATTTGACCAGGGACCATAGGGGACTAATTTGACCAGGGACCATAGAATATGGCACTCATTTGACCAGGGACCATAGAATAGGGCACTAATTTGACCAGGGACCATAGAATAGGGCACTAATTTGACTAGGGACCATAGAATAGGGCACTAATTACCAGGGACCATAGAATAGGGCACTAATCTGACCAGGGACCATAGAATAGGGCACTAATTTGACCAGGGACCATAGAATAGGGCACTAATTACCAGGGACCATAGAATAGGGCACTAATTTGACCAGGGACCATAGAATAGGGCACTAATTTGACCAGGGACCATAGAATAGGGCATTAATTACCAGGGACCATAGAATAGGGCACTAATTACTAGGGACCATAGAATAGGGCACTAATTTGACCAGGGACCATAGAATAGGGCACTAATTTGACCAGGGACCATAGAATAGGGCACTAATTTGACCAGGGACCATAGAATAGGGCACTAATTTGACCAGGGACCATAGAATAGGGAACTAATTTGACCAGAGACCATAGAATAGCGCACTCATTTGACCAGGGACCATAGAATAGGGCACTAATTTGACCAGGGACCATAGAATAGGGCATTAATTACCAGGGACCATAGAATAGGGCACTAATTACCAGGGACCATAGAATAGGGCACTAATTTAGTTCAACAGAAAACCCAAACATATGGCAGCAGATCCACAAGGTCTGCCATGAGAGGTGACTGTATAGTTCCCTTAAGGAAAAGCACCTTTAGTAAATCTGTTTTCTCTGTGAGAGCTTCCCATGTCTGGAATACACTGCCATCAGACACACATAACTGCACCACATATCACACTTTCACAAAATGCTTGAGTTAAAAGAAGTCGCTACATCCTCACGGTAAGATATTTTGAACACAGTAATATCCTAACTCACAGATTCCTTCACATGTATATTGCAATGTGAGAGAAAAATGTATGTAACGTGACATACACTAAACCCCTTGGATTAGGGTTTGTTTAAATGCCACCCCCCACAAAAAATCTACTTTTGATGATCATTTGACAGAAGCCGTATCCCTTCTAGCCACAACCCTAGACTAGTCGCTACAGTTGGCTAATAAGGAACATAGTAGCAAGCTTGTTAAATAAACTAAATGAATAGTGATGTGTGAGATGAGAGATAAACTAGCTAGCTGGTCCCAATATGAGCACTCAATTTGCTGCCTAGACCTACACAGGGAGGTGGTCCTTTTGTTCCAGGCGAGAGGGATTTACAGTGCCTTGCGAAAGTATTCGGCCCCCTTGAACTTTGCGACCTTTTGCCACATTTCAGGCTTCAAACATAAAGATATAAAACTGTATTTTTTTGTGAAGAATCATCAACAAGTGGGACACAATCATGAAGTGGAACGACATTTATTGGATATTTCAAACTTTTTTAACAAATCAAAAACTAAAAAATTGGGCGTGCAAAATTATTCAGCCCCTTTACTTTCAGTGCAGCAAACACTCTCTAGAAGTTCAGTGAGGATCTCTGAATGATCCAATGTTGACCTAAATGACTAATGATGATAAATACAATCCACCTGTGTGTAATCAAGTCTCCGTATAAATGCACCTGCACTGTGATAGTCTCAGAGGTCCGTTAAAAGCGCAGAAAGCATCATGAAGAACAAGGAACACACCAGGCAGGTCCGAGATACTGTTGTGAAGAAGTTTAAAGCCGGATTTGGATACAAAAAGATTTCCCAAGCTTTAAACATCCCAAGGAGCACTGTGCAAGCGATAATATTGAAATGGAAGGAGTATCAGACCACTGCAAATCTACCAAGACCTGGCCGTCCCTCTAAACTTTCAGCTCATACAAGGAGAAGACTGATCAGAGATGCAGCCAAGAGGCCCATGATCACTCTGGATGAACTGCAGAGATCTACAGCTGAGGTGTCCATAGGACAACAATCAGTCGTATATTGCACAAATCTGGCCTTTATGGAAGAGTGGCAAGAAGAAAGCCATTTCTTAAAGATATCCATAAAAAGTGCCGTTAAAAGTTTGCCACAAGCCACCTGGGAGACACACCAAACATGTGGAAGAAGGTGCTCTGGTCAGATGAAACCAAAATTGAACTTTTTGGCAACAATGCAAAACGTTATGTTTGGCGTAAAAGCAACACAGCTCATCACCCTGAACACACCATCCCCACTGTCAAACATGGTGGTGGCAGCATCATGGTTTGGGCCTGCTTTTCTTCAGCAGGGACAGGGAAGATGGTTAAAATTGATGGGAAGATGGATGGAGCCAAATACAGGACCATTCTGGAAGAAAACCTGATGGAGTCTGCAAAAGACCTGAGACTGGGACAGAGATTTGTCTTCCAACAAGACAATGATCCAAAACATAAAGCAAAATCTACAATGGAATGGTTCAAAAATAAACATATCCAGGTGTTAGAATGGCCAAGTCAAAGTCCAGACCTGAATCCAATCGAGAATCTGTGGAAAGAACTGAAAACTGCTGTTCACAAATGCTCTCCATCCAACCTCACTGAGCTCGAGCTGTTTTGCAAGGAGGAATGGGAAAAAATGTCAGTTTCTCGATGTGCAAAACTGATAGAGACATACCCCAAGCGACTTACAGCTGTAATCGCAGCAAAAGGTGGCGCTACAAAGTATTAACTTAAGGGGGCTGAATCATTTTGCACGCCCAATTTTTCAGTTTTTGATTTGTTAAAAAAGTTTGAAATATCCAATAAATGTCGTTCCACTTCATGATTGTGTCCCACTTGTTGTTGATTCTTCACAAAAAAATACAGTTTTATATCTTTATGTTTGAAGCCTGAAATGTGGCAAAAGGTCGCAAAGTTCAAGGGGGCCGAATACTTTCGCAAGGCACTGTATATGTGGACCAAACAACCAGGGAGGGCCAGTCAGCTAGCCAGATCAACTCGCTGCAGAAGTACGTTGGTGGAGTAGGCTATAATGATAGATGGATGGGGAAATCTTTGCTATAATGGTTAACTGACTGTTCACTGAGATGGTTGTCAGTGTTTTGACATAATTAGCTAGCTAATGCTGTTGACAAGGGTACCTGTAACTACCTAGCCATTTATTAGCCATTTAACTACCTAGCCATTTTAATGACCAGGTCATAGAGCACACCATTTATTCCAATGACCAGGTCATGTAGCACACCATTTATTCCAATGACCAGGTCCTAGAGCACACCATTTATTCCAATGACCAGGTCATGTAGCACACCATTTATTCCAATGACCAGGTCATAGAGCACACCATTTATTCCAATGACCAGATCCTAGAGCACACCATTTATTCCAATGACTAGGTCATCTAGCACACCATTTATTCCAATGACCAGGTCCTAGAGCACACCATTATTCCAATGACTAGGTCAAAGAGCACACCATTTATTCCAATGACCAGGTCATGTAGCACACCATTTATTCCAATGACCAGGTCCTAGAGCACACCATTTATTCCAATGACCAGGTCATGTAGCACACCATTTATTCCAATGACCAGGTCCTAGAGCACACCATTTATTGCAATGACTAGGTCATCTAGCACACCATTTATTCCAATGACCAGGTCCTAGAGCACACCATTATTCCAATGACTAGGTCAAAGAGCACACCATTTATTCCAATGACCAGGTCATGTAGCACACCATTTATTCCAATGACCAGGTCATAGAGCACACCATTTATTCCAATGACCAGGTCATGTAGCACACCATTTATTCCAATGACCAGGTCATAGAGCACACCATTTATTCCAATGACCAGGTCATAGAGCACACCATTTATTCCAATGACCAGGTCATGTAGCACACCATTTATTCCAATGACCAGGTCCTAGAGCACACCATTATTCCAATGACTAGGTCAAAGAGCACACCATTATTCCAATGACCAGGTCATAGAGCACACCATTTATTCCAATGACCAGGTCATAGAGCACACCATTTATTTTATAGAGCACACCATTCCAATGACCAGGTCATAGAGCACACCATTTATTCCAATGACCAGGTCATAGAGCACACCATTTATTCCAATGACCAGGTCATAGAGCACACCATTTATTCCAATGACCAGGTCATAGAGCACACCATTTATTCCAATGACCAGGTCATAGAGCACACCATTTATTCCAATGACCAGGTCATAGAGCACACCATTTATTCCAATGACCAGGTCATAGAGCACACCATTTATTCCAATGACCAGGTCATAGAGCACACCATTTATTCCAATGACCAGGTCATAGAGCACACCATTTATTTCGCCAAACCATTTCCACTGAACGCCCATGGATAAAAGTTCTGAGTAAACAAGACATGAGTGGATCAAATAAATGTTATGTGTTAGCTATATTCTAACCTAGTTTGTAAATTACAAATCTGCCTATTCCGCTGTTTGATAAAGAAGTGACAGCTGATGCAAGCTAAGTAGCAGCCTGTTGCTCTGGACCAGCTGATAGAGAACGGCCTGTTGTTTTTCCTCACCTCTCTCCTACTCAAATAGACAGCTAGCTAACTAACTAACTAGTTACTCCCCCTGGACAACAGTCCCATTGAAAGATAGATCTGTAGCTGGCTAGTTAGCAAGGTTTGGTAACCAGTTTAGCTACTTACCCGGACAACAACCCAAACATTACAGAGGCCCATATGCAGCTAGTTATCTTGACCCTATTAGCTAACGTTAAAACTAGTTAACCCTGGTCTCTGACCCGTCCCCCGGTCCAGTTCTATACCTGAGGTGGTGTACCCTGGTCTCTGACCCGTCCCCCGGTCCAGTTCTATACCTGAGGCTGTGTACCCTGGTCTCTGACCCGTCCCGCGGTCCAGTTCTATACCTGAGGCTGTGTACCCTGGTCTCTGACCAGTTCCCCGGTCCAGTTCTATACCTGAGGCGGTGTACCCTGGTCTCTGACCCGTCCCGCGGTCCAGTTCTATACCTGAGGCTGTGTACCCTGGTCTCTGACCCATTCCCGGTCCAGTTCTATACCTGAGGCTGTACCCTGGTGACCCTGGTCTATACCTGACCCATTCCCGGTCCAGTTCTATACCTGAGGCTGTGGTCTCTGACCCTGGTCTACCTGAGGCCCGTTCTGACCCGGTCCAGTTCTATACCTGAGGCTGTGTACCCTGGTCTCTGACCCGTGCCCCGGTCCAGTTCTATACCTGAGGCTTTGTACCCTGGTCTCTGACCCATTCCCCGGTCCAGTTCTATACCTGAGGCTGTGTACCCTGGTCTCTGACCCATTCCCCGGTCCAGTTCTATACCTGAGGCTGTGTACCCTGGTCTCTGACCCATTCCCCGGTCCAGTTCTATACCTGAGGCTGTGTACCCTGGTCTCTGACCCGTGCCCCGGTCCAGTTCTATACCTGAGGCTTTGTACCCTGGTCTCTGACCCATTCCCCGGTCCAGTTCTATACCTGAGGCTGTGTACCCTGGTCTCTGACCCATTCCCGGTCCAGTTCTATACCTGAGGCTGTGTACCCTGGTCTCTGACCCGTTCCCCGGTCCAGTTCTATACCTGAGGCGGTGTACCCTGGTCTCTGACCCGTCCCGCGGTCCAGTTCTATACCTGAGGCTTTGTACCCTGGTCTCTGACCCATTCCCCGGTCCAGTTCTATACCTGAGGCTGTGTACCCTGGTCTCTGACCCATTCCCGGTCCAGTTCTATACCTGAGGCTGTGTACCCTGGTCTCTGACCCGTTCCCGGTCCAGTTCTATACCTGAGGCGGTGTACCCTGGTCTCTGACCCATTCCCCGGTCCAGTTCTATACCTGAGGCTGTGTACCCTGGTCTCTGACCCATTCCCCGGTCCAGTTCTATACCTGAGGCTGTGTACCCTGGTCTCTGACCCGTTCCCCGGTCCAGTTCTATACCTGAGGCGGTGTACCAACTGCCGGAGTGACTTGCTTCTCTGCAAACGGTTCGGTTCGACATCTTAGCTCCCGAACTGCCTTTCTTGGTAAGATGTCCGGTAGAAATAAACATCAATTAAAAACTCGGAGAAAAACAACTACCTAAATAGAAACCACCAATAAAAACAAAAAGTTGGCTAGACAAAGAAAGAATACAAAAATAGTTATCCAGATGGCGAAGTTGACATGTTGAGAAAAGTGTGCGTTTGATAGCAGACTAATATTACTTCAAAATAAGATTTTAAAACGAGGGTTTTAGTTACGGATGAACAAAACCCTCAATGCAGTTTGTCTGTTGTTTGCCAAAATAGCACTATTGGTTTGTCATAAATCGGACTCGATGGTAGCAACAGTACATCATAATAGACTAAAACTAAGATGTCTGGTTTAGCAGAGATCCAGTTCATAGGAGATATTAATCCCAGTGGGCAGAAGATGCATCACCGCACCAAGCAGACCGTCGACTAAATGCTAAATTATAAATTGTCATGCTGCGTCACCAGGTTGCTGAGATAATCCTCACGCAATTACATTTTAAATTGAGGGTATAAATCGAGCAGTCGAGTAAATTAATCGAGCAAACTGTTATTTTATTTTTTTATTAACAAATCAATGCAAAAAGTACATGGGAAACACAAGTATATATAAAGAATATGCTAATTACATTTGGGCTATTGGGTACAATATCACATTAAACAAGGACCTTAAGAGGCATACACACATTTATAATTATAACAGCTTTTTTGTTGGCAGAGTATTTCATTGTTTTAAAATGTAAATTAAATGTTCAATCTCTGCATAGAGTCAGAGCAAGTCAAAGCTGCTGCGTTGATCACGCCAGTCGGAACTAAAGTAACTCGGGAATTTTCCACCTGCTGATTTGTTGAGTTACAACCAGATAGCCTGTCGGAAATGTCCGAGTTTCTTAGTTCTGAAAAGCGTGTATGAATCGATTCCTTGATTCCCGATGGTCGCAAACATTTTCTTAAAATGACGTAAACCTGCGTGGATTGGCTGCTCGAGGAGAATATAGAGAAACGATTGGTTAAAATGTTTTGTAGGCGTGTAGAAAGAGTGGGTGATATGCCATAGATGTCTATGGGTAAATGCTCGGTTTGACTCAGTTCACGCATATATTCTATATTTCCTGATTTCCCCCATGAAAAACTGGAATAGATATGATTACAAAGCATAGTTATTACGTTCAGAACACATTTTCTAAAAGAATATCCCTTTTGCCGTGACATTGTGTATCGCAATGCCGTGACCCGGATTCGAACCGGGGTTGCTGCGGCCACAACGCAGAGTACTAACCACTATACGATCACGGCGAGCTACCAGGGCTTAAACTCACTTGGGAGATATTCCCCGAATAGTGTTCATCGAAAGATCAAGACATTGCTCATGCTGATATTAACACATGGTACAGGGCTGATTTTGCCCAATGCAGACCGTACGGGGACTTCTTCTGGACTAATAAACGAAACCAGGCCACATGGAATAATCCACAGAGTGTATTTAGGACTGGTAATGTCTGTTACTATATGGTTGCAGCGGCAGTTTATGTAAAGTTACCATAGTTAGCAACACTAACAACATGAACCCGACAGGTATTCACACAACTGTCAACTACGTACTTAAAAAACAATATGAATACTGTACAATGGAAATAAAACCATGTATTTGGTGTATCGTAGGCATCACATAGCACCTGATGCGAGTGTATTGTCTCACTAACAATGATTTAGCTGATAGTTGCTTTATTGAAGTTTCCATTATAATGATTTGTGATACGTGTTTTTTTAAGAATACAGAATGTCGCTCAAAATATCAGACTTTTGATATAAGGCATGTCAAGTTGAATGTGTTTATACGGCTGAAGAAACACTCCATAACATGTAGTCAATTACAGAAACATGTTTTATTTGTTCAACAAAAATGTATCATATAAAATAACAGGGAATCAGTACACACCAGCTGGTACACCTACACTATATATAGTGGTATATATTATACGTCCACCAGTGTAGTTCCTTCAGAGGTGTTAGATGCAGTCCTCATATTGAGAATGGTTTTGGAGGAGATGTGCAGCTAGAAACATAATGGGATTATGAGTCCTGGAAAAGAAGAAAAGCTAGGATTAATACAAATCAGTCATCAAATAAAACCAATAAAACAATTAGGTTTCATCAATGTGGGAATAACTATTCTTTATTTCAGTGCCCAGCTTCACAACACAACACAGGCTGATGTGAGACTGGGAAAGGAAATGTATTGGAGCCTGGTTCCTCTCTAGGTTTCTTCTTAGGTTCCTGCCTTTCTAGGGAGTTTTTCCCAGCCACTGTGCTTCTGCCTCTGCATTGCTTGCTCTTTGGGGTTTTAGGCTCGGTTTCTGTAAAGTACTTTGATATAAAAAGGGCTTTATAAAATAGATTTGATTGATATTGTAGCCCACCTTTCTTTGGCACAGAGAGCACCACAGGTCCAGATATGCCCGTGTTGGGAGAGACTGAAGATCTACCTTCTGTTTAGAGAGCTCTGCGTTGGACCTCTCGGTATCCTCCATCTTCTGGAGGGGAAGAGTAATGTAGAAGCACGTCAGCCTATATTTCCCTAGCCCCACAAGTTCACCATCATGTAGACAGTTAGTAACTTGTAGAGTTATTATAACAGTAACATCAATGTCTATAACATGGGCTAATAGTTCCCCAACCTCGGCTCAAGGCTTCATTCACGTTGAGGTGAAAGCATGTGGCAGAGGCTAATATTTCCCTAAAAACACTCTCTCACACACACACACACACACACACAATATAGTATTCTTAATTACCTTATCGTGTTCTTCTTAGTTCTTGTTTTTATAACTCACGTTTTTGTTCTACCTTGTTATTTTTAGTATTACATTGTTATTGATTAGTGCATTGTTGGTATTATTTGGTATTTTATTAGGATCCCCACTAGCTGTTGCAACTAACTACATACATATTTTTTAAAGGCACACATAGCCTACATATCAATATATACACACAAACTATCACAGTCAAGTAGGGGAGAGTTGTGCCCTGAGGTGTTGCTATATCTGTTTTTTGAAACCAGGTTTGCTGTTTACTGAGCAATCGGGGGAGAAGGGCCTTGGTCAGGGAGGAGACCAAGAACCTGCTGGTCACAACGAATGAGCTCCTGAGTTCCTAAGTGGAGATGGGAGATTCTTCCAGAAGGACAACCATCTCTACAGCACTCCACCAATCAGGCCTTTATGATAGAGTGGCCAAACGGAAACCACTCCTCAGTAAAAGGCACATGACTGTAGCTGGCTAACATACTGTAGTTGGCTACTTTAGCTAGCTAGCTGGCTAACATATTGTAGTTGCCTACTTCAGCTAGCTGGCTGGCTAAAATACTGTAGTTGGCTACTTTAGCTAGCTAGCTGGCTAACATACTGTAGTTGGCTACTTTAATTAGCTAGCTGGCTAACATACCGTAGCTGACTACTTTAGCTAGCTAGCTGGCTAACATACCATAGCTAGCTACTTCAGCTAGCTGGCTGGCTAAAATACTGTAGTTGGCTACTTTAGCTAGCTAGCTGGCTAACATACTGTAGTTGGCTACTTTAATTAGCTAGCTGGCTAACATACCGTAGCTGACTACTTTAGCTAGCTAGCTGGCTAACATACTGTAGTTGGCTACTTTAGCTAGCTAGCTGGCTAACATAACGTAGCTGACAACTTCAGCTAGCTAGTCTCTTTACATTGATTTGATGCACTCAAGACAGGCACTATCAGATGGTATGATAGAGAACCTATGGCAGCAACTAGCCCGAACACCGGTCCCTACCCCTCTCCCTCCCCTCCCCCACATTCTGCTGAAATAGGCAGCGTACCAGCTCTCTCCCAATCAGAGCGCAGCACCAGCTCTCTCCCAATCAGAGCGCAGCACCAGCTCTCTCCCAATCAGAGCGCAGCACCAGCTCTCTCCCAATCAGAGCGCAGCACCAGCTCTCTCCCAATCAGAGCGCAGCACCAGCTCTCTCCCGAGCAGAGCGCAGCACGAGCTCTCTCCCAATCAGAGCGCAGCACCAGCTCTCTCCCAATCAGAGCGCAGCACCAGCTCTCTCCCGAGCAGAGCGCAGCACGAGCTCTCTCCCAATCAGAGCGCAGCACCAGCTCTCTCCCAATCAGAGCGCAGCACGAGCTCTCTCCCAATCAGAGCGCAGCACCAGCTCTCTCCCAAGCAGAGCAGCATCTCTGTATATCCAGAAAAATAAATAAATACTAATATTATTATTCTAATTGTGAAATTATTTCAAATGTCCATATGGTCCTGCACTTCCTCTACCTCGGACACAGGACAGTCCTGCACTGCCTCTACCTCCACCATGAACACAGGACAGTCCTGCACTGCCTCCACCTCCACCTTGGACACAGGACAGTCCTGCACTGCCTCCACCTCCACCATGAACACAGGACAGTCCTGCACTGCCTCCACCTCCACCTTGGACACAGGACAGTCCTGCACTGCCTCCACCTCCACCTTGGACACAGGACAGTCCTGCACTGCCTCTACCTCCACCATGAACACAGGACAGTCCTGCACTGCCTCCACCTCCACCATGAACACAGGACAGTCCTGCACTGCCTCCACCTCCACCATGAACACAGGACAGTCCTGCACTGCCTCCACCTCCACCTTGGACACAGGACAGTCCTGCACTGCCTCCACCTCCACCTTGGACACAGGACAGTCCTGCAGTGCCTCTACCTCCACCATGAACACAGGACAGTCCTGCACTGCCTCTACCTCCACCATGAACACAGGACAGTGTCTTCACTGCTTCTACCTCCCTCCACTATGAACACATGACAGTCCTGCACTGTCTCTACCATGAACACAGGACAGTCCTGCACTGCCTCTACCATGAACACAGGACAGTCCTGCACTGCCTCCACCATGAACACAGGACAGTCCTGCACTGCCTCTACCATGAACACAGGACAGTCCTGCACTGCCTCCACCTTGGACACAGGACAGTCCTGCAATGCCTCTACCTCCACCATGAACACAGGACAGTCCTGCACTGCCTCTACCTCCCTCCACCTTGGACACAGGACAGTCCTGCACTGCCTCTACCTCCACCATGAACACAGGACAGTCCTGCACTGCCTCTACCTCCACCATGGACACAGGACAGTCCTGCACTGCCTCTACCTCCACCTTGGACACAGGATAGTCCTGCACTGCCTCTACCATTAACACAGGACAGTCCTGCACTGCCTCTACCTCCCTCCACCATGAACACAGGACAGTCCTGCACTGCCTCTACCTTCACCATGAACACAGGACAGTCCTGTACTGCCTCTACCTCCACCATGGACACAGGACAGTCCTGCACTGCCTCTACCATGGACAGGACAGTCCTGCACTGCCTCTACCTCCACCATGGACACATGACAGTCCTGCACTGCCTCTACCTCCACCATGGACACAGGACAGTCCTGCACTGTCTCTACCTCCACCTTAGACACAGGACAGTCCTGCACTGCCTCCATCATGAACACAGGACAGTCCTGCACTGCCTCTACCATTAACACAGGACAGTCCTGCACTGCCTCCATCATGAACACAGGACAGTCCTGCACTGCCTCTACCATTAACACAGGACAGTCCTGCACTGCCTCTACCTCCCTCCACCATGAACACAGGACAGTCCTGCACTGCCTCTACCTTCGCCATGAACACAGGACAGTCCTGTACTGCCTCTACCTCCCTTCACCATGAACACAAGACAGTCCTGCACTGCCTCTACCTCCCTCCACCATGAACACAGGACAGTCCTGCACTGCCTCTACCTCCACCATGGACACAGGACAGTCCTGCACTGCCTCTAACCCTAACTTTATTTGACTCTTTGCAAACTGGAATCCATTTATTCGGAGGCTGCATTCATTGTAGCTGGGGATTTTAACAAGGCTAATCTGAAAACAAGACTCCCTAATTTTTATCAGCATATCGATTGCGCAACCAGGGGTGGAAAAACCTTGGATCATTGTTACTCTAACTTCCGCGACGCATATAAGGCCCTGCCCCGCCCTCCTTTCGGAAAAGCTGACCACGACTCCATTTTGTTGATCCCTGCCTACAGACAGAAACTAAAACAAGAAGCTCCCACGCTGAGGTCTGTCCAACGCTGGTCCGACCAAGCTGACTCCACACTCCAAGACTGCTTCCATCACGTTGACTTGGATATGTTTCGTATTGCGTCAGATAACAATATTGACGAATACGCTGATTCGGTGTGCGAGTTCATTAGAACGTGCGTTGAAGATGTCGTTCCCATAGCAACGATTAAAACATTCCCTAACCAGAAACCGTGGATTGATGGCAGCATTCGCGTGAAACTGAAAGCGCGAACCACTGCTTTTAATCAGGGCAAGGTGACTGGTAACATGACCGAACACAAACAGTGCAGCTATTCCCTCCGCAAGGCTATCAAACAAGCTAAGCGTCAGTACAGAGACAAAGTAGAATCTCAATTCAACGGCTCAGACAAAAGAGGCATGTGGCAGGGTCTACAGTCAATCACGGACTACAAGAAGAAATCCAGCCCAGTCACGGACCAGGATGTCTTGCTCCCAGGCAGACTAAATAACTTTTTTGCCCGCTTTGAGGACAATACAGTGCCACTGACACGGCCTGCAACGAAAACATGCAGACTCTCCTTCACTGCAGCCGAGGTGAGTAAGACATTTAAACGTGTTAACCCTCGCAAGGCTGCAGGCCCAGACGGCATCCCCAGCCGCGCCCTCAGAGCATGCGCAGACCAGCTGGCCGGTGTGTTTACAGACATATTCAATCAATCCCTATACCAGTCTGCTGTTCCCACATGCTTCAAGAGGGCCACCATTGTTCCTGTTCCCAAGAAAGCTAAGGTAACTGAGCTAAACGACTACCGCCCTGTAGCACTCACTTCCGTCATCATGAAGTGCTTTGAGAGACTAGTCAAGGACCATATCACCTCCACCCTACCTGACACCCTAGACCCACTCCAATTTGCTTACCGCCCAAATAGGTCCACAGACGATGCAATCTCAACCACACTGCACACTGCCCTAACCCATCTGTACAAGAGGAATACCTATGTGAGAATGCTGTTCATCGACTACAGCTCGGCATTCAACACCATAGTACCCTCCAAGCTCGTCATCAAGCTCGAGACCCTGGGTCTCGACCCCGCCCTGTGCAACTAGGTACTGGACTTCCTGACGGGCCGCCCCCAGGTGGTGAGGGTAGGCAACAACATCTCCACCCCGCTGATCCTCAACACTGGGGCGCCACAAGGGTGCGTTCTGAGCCCTCTCCTGTACTCCCTGTTCACCCACGACTGCGTGGCCACGCACGCCTCCAACTCAATCATCAAGTTTGCGGACGACACAACAGTGGCAGGCTTGATTACCAACAACGACGAGACGGCCTACAGGGAGGAGGTGAGGGCCCTCGGAGTGTAGTGTCAGGAAAATAACCTCACACTCAACGTCAACAAAACTAAGGAGATGATTGTGGACTTCAGGAAACAGCAGAGGGAACACCCCCCTATCCACATCGATGGAACAGTAGTGGAGAGGGTAGCCAGTTTTAAGTTCCTCGGCATACACATCACAGACAAACTGAATTGGTCCACTCACACAGACAGCATCGTGAAGAAGGCGCAGCAGCGCCTCTTCAACCTCAGGAGGCTGAAGAAATTCGGCTTGTCACCAAAAGCACTCACAAACCTCTACAGATGCACAATCGAGAGCATCCTGGCGGGCTGTATCACCGCCTGGTACGGCAACTGCTCCGCCCACAACCGTAAGGCTCTCCAGAGGGTAGTGAGGTCTGCACAACGCATCACCGGGGGCAAACTACCTGCCCTCCAGGACACCTACACTACTCGATGTTACAGGAAGGCCATAAAGATCATCAAGGACATCAACCACCCGAGCCACTGCCTGTTCACCCCGCTATCATCCAGAAGGCGAGGTCAGTACAGGTGCATCAAAGCTGGGACCGAGAGACTGAAAAACAGCTTCTATCTCAAGGCCATCAGACTGTTAAACAGCCACCACTAACATTGAGTGGCTGCTGCCAACACACTGACACTGACTCAACTCCAGCCACTTTAATAATGGGAATTGATGGGAAATGATGTAAATATATCACTAGCCACTTTAAACAATGCTACCTTATATAATGTTACTTACCCTACATTATTCATCTCGTATGCATACGTATACTCTATGTACTCTATATCATCGACTGCATCCTTATGTAATACATGTATCACTAGCCACTTTAACTATGGCACTTTGTTTACATACTTATCTCATATGTATATACTGTACTCGATACCATCTACTGTATCTTGCCTATGCTGCTCTGTACCATCAATCATTCATATATCCTTATGTACATATTCTTTATCCCCTTACACTGTGTATAAGACAGTAGTTTTGGAATTGTTAGTTAGATTACTTGTTGGTTATTACTGCATTGTCGGAACTAGAAGCACAAGCATTTCGCTGCACTCGCATTAACATCTGCTAACCATGTGTATGTGACAAATAAAATTTGATTTGATTTGATTTGACATGGTGTTATTATAGGGACATGGTGTTATTATAGAAACATAGCCTTATGGGGACATGGTGTTATTATAGAAACACAGCCTTATGGGGACATGGTGTTATTATAGAAACATAGCCTTATGGGGACATGATGTTATTGTGGGGACATGGTGTTATTATGGGGACATGGTGTTATTATAGAAACATAGCCTTATGGGGACATGGTGTTATTATAGAAACATAGCCTTATGGGGACATGGTGTTATTATGGGGACATGGTGTTATTATGGGGACATGGTGTTATTATAGAAACACAGCCTTATGGGGACATGGTGTTATTATGGGGACATGGTGTTATTATGGGGACATGGTGTTATTATAGAAACATAGCCTTATGGGGACTATTATGGGGACATGGTGTTATTATAGAAACATAGCCTTATGGGGACATGGTGTTATTATAGAAACATAGCCTTATGGGGACATGGTGTTATTATGGGGACATGGTGTTATTATAGAAACATAGCCTTATGGGGACATGGTGTTATTATAGAAACATAGCCTTATGGGGACATGGTGTTATTATAGAAACACAGCCTTATGGGGACATGTTATTATGGGGACATGTTAGGGACATGGTGTTATTATAGAAACATAGCCTTATGGGGACATGGTGTTATTATGGGGACATGGTGTTATTATAGAAACATAGCCTTATGGGGACATGGTGTTATTATGGGGACATGGTGTTATTATGGGGACATGGTGTTATTATAGAAACATAGCCTTATGGGGACATGGTGTTATTATGGGGACAGAAAAACACAGCCTTATGGGGACATGGTGTTATATGGGGACATGGTGTTATTATGGGGACATGGTGTTATTATAGAAACATAGCCTTATGGGGACATGGTGTTATTATAGAAACACAGCCTTATGGGGACATGGTGTTATTATGGGGACATGGTGTTATTATGGGGACATGGTGTTATTATAGAAACACAGCCTTATGGGGACATGGTGTTATTATAGAAACATAGCCTTATGGGGACATGGTGTTATTATTAGCCTTATGGGGACATGGTGTTATTATAGAAACATAGCCTTATGGGGACATGGTGTTATTATAGAAACAGCCTTATGGGGACATGGTGTTATTATGGGGACATGGTGTTATTATAGAAACATAGCCTTATGGGGACATGGTGTTCTTATAGGGACATGGTGTTATTATAGAAACATAGCCTTATGGGGACAAGGTGTTATTATAGAAACATAGCCTTATGGGGACATGGTGTTATTATAGAAACATAGCCTTATGGGGACATGGTGTTATTATAGAAACATAGCCTTATGGGGACATGGTGTTATTATGGGGACATGGTGTTATTATAGAAACATAGCCTTATGGGGACATGGTGTTATTATAGAAACACAGCCTTATGGGGGGGACATGGTGTTATAGAAACATAGCCTTATGGGGACATGGTGTTATTATAGAAACATAGCCTTATGGGGACATGGTGTTATTATAGAAACATAGCCTTATGGGGACATGTTATTATAGTAGCCTTATGGGGACATAGTGTTATTATAGAAACATAGCTTATGGGGACATGGTGTTATTATTATGGGGACATAGTGTTATTATAGAAACATAGCCTTATGGGGACATGGTGTTATTATAGAAACATAGCCTTATGGGGACATGGTGTTATTATAGAAACAGCCTTATGGGGACCTTATGGGGACATGGTGTTATTATAGAAACACAGCCTTATGGGGACATGGTGTTATTATGGGGACATGGTGTTATTATAGAAACATAGCCTTAGGGGACATGGTGTTATTATAGAAACATAGACTTATGGGGACATGGTGTTATTATGGGGACATGGTGTTATTATGGGGACATGGTGTTATTATAGAAACATAGCCTTATGGGGACATGGTGTTATTATAGAAACACAGCCTTATGGGGACATGGTGTTATTATAGAAACATAGCCTTATGGGGACATGGTGTTATTATAGAAACATAGCCTTATGGGGACATGTTATTATGGGGACATGGTGTTATTATGGGGACATGGTGTTATTATGGGGACATGGTGTTGTTATGGGGACATGGTGTTATTATAGAAACACAGCCTTATGGGGACATGGTGTTATTATAGAAACATAGCCTTATGGGGACATGGTGTTATTATAGAAACATAGCCTTATGGGGACATGGTGTTATTATAGAAACATAGCCTTATGGGGACATAGTGTTATTATAGAAACATAGCCTTATGGGGACATAGTGTTATTATAGAAACATAGCCTTATGGGGACATAGTGTTATTATAGAAACATAGCCTTATGGGGACATAGTGTTATTATAGAAACACAGCCTTATGGGGACATGGTGTTATTATAGAAACACAGCCTTATAGGGACATGGTGTTATTATGGGGACATGGTGTTATTGTAGAAACACAGCCTTATAGGGACATGGTGTTATTATGGGGACATGGTGTTATTATAGGGACATGGTGTTATTATGGGGACATGGTGTTATTATAGAAACACAGCCTTATGGGGACATGGTGTTATTATAGAAACACAGCCTTATGGGGACATGGTGTTATTATAGAAACATAGCCTTATGGGGACATGGTGTTATTATAGACATAGCCTTATGGGGACATGGTGTTATTATAGAAACATAGCCTTATGGGGACATGGTGTTATTATGGGGACATGGTGTTATTATGGGGACATGGTGTTATTATAGAAACACAGCCTTATGGGGACATGGTGTTATTATAGAAACATAGCCTTATGGGGACATGGTGTTATTATAGAAACATAGCCTTATGGGGACATGGTGTTATTATAGAAACATAGCCTTATGGGGACATGGTGTTATTATAGAAACATAGCCTTATGGGGACATGGTGTTATTATAGAAACATAGCCTTATGGGGACATGGTGTTATTATGGGGAAACATAGCCTTATGGGGACATGGTGTTATTATAGAAACATAGCCTTATGGGGACATGGTGTTATTATAGAAACACAGCCTTATGGGGACATGGTGTTATTATAGAAACACAGCCTTATGGGGACATGGTGTTATTATGGGGACATGGTGTTATTATAGAAACAACTTATGGGGACATGGTGTTATTATGGGGACATGGTGTTATTATAGGGACATAGCCTTATGGGGACATGGTGTTATTATAGAAACACAGCCTTATGGGGACATGGTGTTATTATAGAAACATAGCCTTATGGGGACATGGTGTTATTATAGAAACATAGCCTTATGGGGACATGGTGTTATTATGGGGACATGGTGTTATTATAGAAACATAGCCTTATGGGGACATGGTGTTATTATAGAAACATAGCCTTATGGGGACATGGTGTTATTATAGAAACATAGCCTTATGGGGACATGGTGTTATTATAGAAACATAGCCTTATGGGGACATGGTGTTATTATAGAAACATAGCCTTATGGGGACATGGTGTTATTATAGAAACATAGCCTTATGGGGACATGGTGTTATTATAGAAACACAGCCTTATGGGGACATGGTGTTATTATAGAAACATAGCCTTATGGGGACATGGTGTTATTATGGGGACATGGTGTTATTATGGGGACATGGTGTTATTATAGAAACATAGCCTTATGGGGACATGGTGTTATTATAGAAACATAGCCTTATGGGGACATGGTGTTATTATAGAAACATAGCCTTATGGGGACATGGTGTTATTATAGAAACATAGCCTTATGGGGACATGGTGTTATTATGGGGACATGGTGTTGTTATGGGGACATGGTGTTGATATAGAAACATAGCCTTATGGGGACATGGTGTTATTATAGAAACATAGCCTTATGGGGACATGGTGTTATTATGGGGACATGGTGTTGTTATGGGGACATGGTGTTATTATAGAAACACAGCCTTATGGGGACATGGTGTTATTATGGGGACATATTATATGGGGACATGGTGTTATTATAGAAACATAGCCTTATGGGGACATGGTGTTATTATAGAAACATAGCCTTATGGGGACATGGTGTTATTATGGGGACATGGTGTTATTATATTATAGAAACACAGCCTTATGGGGACATGGTGTTATTATAGAAACATAGCCTTATGGGGACATGGTGTTATTATAGAAACACAGCCTTATGGGGACATGGTGTTATTATAGAAACATAGCCTTATGGGGACATGGTGTTATTATAGAAACATAGCCTTATGGGGACATGGTGTTATTATGGGGACATGGTGTTATTATGGGGACATGGTGTTATTATGGGGACATGGTGTTATTATGGGGACATGGTGTTATTATAGAAACACAGCCTTATGGGGACATGGTGTTATTATAGAAACATAGCCTTATGGGGACATGGTGTTATTATAGAAACATAGCCTTATGGGGACATGGTGTTATTATAGAAACATAGCCTTATGGGGACATGGTGTTATTATAGAAACATAGCCTTATGGGGACATGGTGTTATTATAGAAACATAGCCTTATGGGGACATGTGTTATTATAGAAACATAGCCTTATGGGGACATGGTGTTATTATAGAAACATAGCCTTATGGGGACATGGTGTTATTATAGAAACACAGCCTTATGGGGACATGGTGTTATTATAGAAACACAGCCTTATGGGGACATGGTGTTATTATGGGGACATGGTGTTATTATGGGGACATGGTGTTATTATAGGGACATGGTGTTATTATGGGGACATGGTGTTATTATAGGGACATGGTGTTATTATGGGGACATGGTGTTATTATAGAAACACAGCCTTATGGGGACATGGTGTTATTATAGAAACATAGCCTTATGGGGACATGGTGTTATTATAGGGACATGCCTTATGGGGACATGGTGTTATTATGGGGAGTTATTAACACATGGGGACAGTGTTATTATGGGGACATGGTGTTATTATGGGGAAACATAGCCTTATGGGGACATGGTGTTATTATAGAAACACAGCCTTATGGGGACATGGTGTTATTATAGAAACATAGCCTTATGGGGACATGGTGTTATTATAGAAACATAGCCTTATGGGGACATGGTGTTATTATAGAAACATAGCCTTATGGGGACATAGTGTTATTATAGAAACATAGCCTTATGGGGACATAGTGTTATTATAGAAACATAGCCTTATGGGGACATAGTGTTATTATAGAAACATAGCCTTATGGGGACATAGTGTTATTATAGAAACACAGCCTTATGGGGACATGGTGTTATTATAGAAACACAGCCTTATAGGGACATGGTGTTATTATGGGGACATGGTGTTATTGTAGAAACACAGCCTTATAGGGACATGGTGTTATTATAGGGACATGGTGTTATTATGGGGACATGGTGTTATGGTGTTATTATAGAAACATAGCCTTATGGGGACATGGTGTTATTATAGAAACATAGCCTTATGGGGACATGGTGTTATTATAGAAACATAGCCTTAGCCTTATGGGGACATGGTGTTATTATAGGGACATGGTGTTATTATGGGGACATGGTGTTATTATAGAAACATAGCCTTATGGGGACATGGTGTTATTATAGGGACACAGCCTTATGGGGACATGGTGTTATTATAGGGACATATTATAGAAACATAGCCTTATGGGGACATGGTGTTATTATAGAAACATAGCCTTATGGGGACATGGTGTTATTATAGAAACATAGCCTTATGGGGACATGGTGTTATTATGGGACATGGTTATTATAGAAACATGGGGTGTTATTATAGAAACATAGCCTTATGGGGACATGGTGTTATTATAGAAACATAGCCTTATGGGGACATGGTGTTATTATAGAAACATAGCCTTATGGGGACATGGTGTTATTATAGAAACATAGCCTTATGGGGACATGGTGTTATTATAGAAACATAGCCTTATGGGGACTTGGTGTTATTATAGAAACATAGCCTTATGGGGACATGGTGTTATTATAGAAACACAGCCTTATGGGGACATGGTGTTATTATAGAAACATAGCCTTATGGGGACATGGTGTTATTATGGGGACATGGTGTTATTATGGGGACATGGTGTTATTATAGAAACATAGCCTTATGGGGACATGGTGTTATTATAGAAACATAGCCTTATGGGGACATGGTGTTATTATAGAAACATAGCCTTATGGGGACATGGTGTTATTATAGAAACATAGCCTTATGGGGACATGGTGTTATTATGGGGACATGGTGTTGTTATGGGGACATGGTGTTGATATAGAAACATAGCCTTATGGGGACATGGTGTTATTATAGAAACATAGCCTTATGGGGACATGGTGTTATTATGGGGACATGGTGTTGTTATGGGGACATGGTGTTGATATAGAAACACAGCCTTATGGGGACATGGTGTTATTATGGGGACATGGTGTTATTATGGGGACATGGTGTTATTATAGAAACACAGCCTTATGGGGACATGGTGTTATTATAGAAACACAGCCTTATGGGGACATGGTGTTATTATGGGGACATGGTGTTATTATGGGGACATGGTGTTATTATAGAAACACAGCCTTATGGGGACATGGTGTTATTATAGAAACATAGCCTTATGGGGACATGGTGTTATTATAGAAACATAGCCTTATGGGGACATGGTGTTATTATAGAAACATAGCCTTATGGGGACATGGTGTTATTATTATTATGGGGACATGGTGTTATTATGGGGGGACATGGTGTTATTATGGGGACATGGTGTTATTATGGGGACATGGTGTTGTTATGGGGACATGGTGTTATTATAGAAACACAGCCTTATGGGGACATGGTGTTATTATAGAAACATAGCCTTATGGGGACATGGTGTTATTATAGAAACATAGCCTTATGGGGACATGGTGTTATTATAGAAACATAGCCTTATGGGGACATGGTGTTATTATAGAAACATAGCCTTATGGGGACATGGTGTTATTATAGAAACATAGCCTTATGGGGACATGGTGTTATTATAGAAACATAGCCTTATGGGGACATGGTGTTATTATAGAAACATAGCCTTATGGGGACATGGTGTTATTATAGAAACACAGCCTTATGGGGACATGGTGTTATTATAGAAACACAGCCTTATGGGGACATGGTGTTATTATAGGGACATGGTGTTATTATAGGACACAGCCTTATAGGGACATGGTGTTATTATGGGGACATGGTGTTATTATGGGGACATGGTGTTATTATGGTTATTATGGAAACATGGTGTTATTATAGAAACACAGCCTTATGGGGACATGGTGTTATTATAGAAACACAGCCTTATGGGGACATGGTGTTATTATAGAAACATAGCCTTATGGGGACATGGTGTTATTATAGAAACATAGCCTTATGGGGACATGGTGTTATTATGGGGACATGGTGTTATTATGGGGACATGGTGTTATTATGGGGACATGGTGTTATTATAGAAACATAGCCTTATGGGGACATGGTGTTATTATAGAAACATAGCCTTATGGGGACATGGTGTTATTATAGAAACATAGCCTTATGGGGACATGGTGTTATTATAGAAACATAGCCTTATGGGGACATGGTGTTATTATAGAGAAACATAGCCTTATGGGGACATGGTGTTATTATAGAAACATAGCCTTATGGGGACATGGTGTTATTATAGAAACATAGCCTTATGGGGACATGGTGTTATTATAGAAACACAGCCTTATGGGGACATGGTGTTATTATAGAAACACCCTTATGGGGACATGGTGTTATTATGGGGACATAGAAACACAGCCTTATATGGGGGGACATGGTGTTATTATGGGGACATGGTGTTATTATAGGGACATGGTGTTATTATGGGGACATGGTGTTATTATAGAAACATAGCCTTATGGGGACATGGTGTTATTATAGAAACATAGCCTTATGGGGACATGGTGTTATTATTAGCCTTATGGGGACATGGTGTTATTATGGGGACATGGTGTTATTATAGAAACACAGCCTTATGGGGACATGGTGTTATTATAGAAACATAGCCTTATGGGGACATGGTGTTATTATAGAAACATAGCCTTATGGGGACATGGTGTTATTATAGAAACACAGCCTTATGGGGACATGGTGTTATTATAGAAACATAGCCTTATGGGGACATGGTGTTATTATAGAAACATAGCCTTATGGGGACATGGTGTTATTATAGAAACATAGCCTTATAGGGACATGGTGTTATTATAGAAACATAGCCTTATGGGGACATGGTGTTATTATAGAAACATAGCCTTATGGGGACATGGTGTTATTATAGAAACATAGCCTTATGGGGACATGGTATTATTATAGAAACATAGCCTTATGGGGACATGGTGTTATTATAGAAACATAGCCTTATGGGGACTTGGTGTTATTATAGAAACATAGCCTTATGGGGACATGGTGTTATTATAGAAACACAGCCTTATGGGGACATGGTGTTATTATAGAAACATAGCCTTATGGGGACATTGTGTTATTATGGGGACATGGTGTTATTATGGGGACATGGTGTTATTATAGAAACATAGCCTTATGGGGACATGGTGTTATTATAGAAACATAGCCTTATGGGGACATGGTGTTATTATAGAAACATAGCCTTATGGGGACATGGTGTTATTATAGAAACATAGCCTTATGGGGACATGGTGTTATTATGGGGACATGGTGTTGTTATGGGGACATGGTGTATATAGAAACATAGCCTTATGGGGACATGGTGTTATTATAGAAACATAGCCTTATGGGGACATGGTGTTATTATGGGGACATGGTGTTGTTATGGGGACATGGTGTTATTATAGAAACACAGCCTTATGGGGACATGGTGTTATTATGGGGACATAGAAACATAGCCTTATGGGGACATGGTGTTATTATAGAAACATAGCCTTATGGGGACATGGTGTTATTATAGAAACATAGCCTTATGGGGACATGGTGTTATTATAGAAACATAGCCTTATGGGGACATGGTGTTATTATAGAAACATAGCCTTATGGGGACATGGTGTTATTATAGAAACATAGCCTTATGGGGACATGGTGTTATTATAGAAACATAGCCTTATGGGGACATGGTGTTATTATAGGGGACATGCCTTATGGGGACATGGTGTTATTATAGAAACATAGCCTTATGGGGACATGGTGTTATTATAGAAACATAGCCTTATGGGGACATGGTGTTATTATGGGGACATGGTGTTATTATGGGGACATGGTGTTATTATAGAAACATAGCCTTATGGGGACATGGTGTTATTATAGAAACATAGCCTTATGGGGACATGGTGTTATTATAGAAACATAGCCTTATGGGGACATGGTGTTATTATAGAAACATAGCCTTATGGGGACATGGTGTTATTATGGGGACATGGTGTTATTATGGGGACATGGTGTTATTATAGAAACATAGCCTTATGGGGACATGGTGTTATTATAGAAACATAGCCTTATGGGGACATGGTGTTATTATGGGGACATGGTGTTATTATGGGGACATGGTGTTATTATAGAAACACAGCCTTATGGGGACATGGTGTTATTATGGGGACATGGTGTTATTATGGGGACATGGTGTTATTATAGAAACATAGCCTTATGGGGACATGGTGTTATTATAGAAACATAGCCTTATGGGGACATGGTGTTATTATGGGGACATGGTGTTATTATGGGGACATGGTGTTATTATAGAAACATAGCCTTATGGGGACATGGTAGCCTTATGGGGACATTATTAGAAACATAGCCTTATGGGGACATGGTGTTATTATGGGGACATGGTGTTATTATGGGGACATGGTGTTATTATAGAAACATAGCCTTATGGGGACATGGTGTTATTATGGGGACATGGTGTTATTATAGAAACATAGCCTTATGGGGACATGGTGTTATTATAGAAACATAGCCTTATGGGGACATGGTGTTATTATGGGGACATGGTGTTATTATAGAAACATAGCCTTATAGGGACATGGTGTTATTATAGAAACATAGCCTTATGGGGACATGGTGTTATTATAGAAACACAGCCTTATAGGGACATGGTGTTATTATGGGGACATGGTGTTATTATAGGGACATGGTGTTATTATAGAAACATAGCCTTATAGGGACATGGTGTTATTATGGGGACATGGTGTTATTATAGAAACATAGCCTTATGGGGACATGGTGTTATTATAGAAACATAGCCTTATGGGGACATGGTGTTATTATGGGGACATGGTGTTATTATAGGGACATGGTGTTATTATAGAAACAGCCTTATGGGGACATGGTGTTATTATGGGGACATGGTGTTATTATAGAAACACAGCCTTATGGGGACATGGTGTTATTATGGGGACATGGTGTTATTATAGGGACATGGTGTTATTATAGAAACATAGCCTTATGTGGACATGGTGTTATTATAGAAACACAGCCTTATGGGGACATGGTGTTATTATGGGGACATGGTGTTATTATAGAAACACAGCCTTATGGGGACATGGTGTTATTATAGAAACATAGCCTTATGGGGACATGGTGTTATTATAGAAACATGGTGTTATTATGGGGACATGGTGTTATTATAGAAACATAGCCTTATGGGGACATGGTGTTATTATGGGGACATGGTGTTATTATAGAAACATAGCCTTATGGGGACATGGTGTTATTATAGAAACATAGCCTTATGGGGACATGGTGTTATTATAGAAACATAGCCTTATGGGGACATGGTGTTATTATGGGGACATGGTGTTATTATGGGGACATGGTGTTATTATAGAAACACAGCCTTATGGGGACATGGTGTTATTATGGGGACATGGTGCCTTATGGGGACATAGTGTTATTATGGGGACATGGCCTTATGGGGACATGGTGTTATTATAGAAACACAGCCTTATGGGGACATGGTGTTATTATAGAAACATAGCCTTATGGGGACATGGTGTTATTATAGAAACATAGCCTTATGGGGACATGGGGACATGTGTTATTATAGAAACATAGCCTTATGGGGACATGGTGTTATTATAGAAACATAGCCTTATGGGGACATGGTGTTATTATAGAAACATAGCCTTATGGGGACATGGTGTTATTATAGAAACATAGCCTTATGGGGACATGGTGTTATTATGGGGACATGGTGTTGTTATGGGGACATGGTGTTATTATAGAAACACAGCCTTATGGGGACATGGTGTTATTATGGGGACATGGTGTTATTATAGAAACATAGCCTTATGGGGACATGGTGTTGTTATGGGGACATGGTGTTATTATAGAAACACAGCCTTATGGGGACATAGTGTTATTATAGAAACATAGCCTTATGGGGACATGGTGTTATTATAGAAACATAGCCTTATGGGGACATGGTGTTATTATGGGGACATGGTGTTATTATGGGGACATGGTGTTATTATAGAAACATAGCCTTATGGGGACATGGTGTTATTATAGAAACATAGCCTTATGGGGACATGGTGTTATTATGGGGACATGGTGTTATTATGGGGACATGGTGTTATTATAGAAAACATAGCCTTATGGGGACATGGTGTTATTATGGGGACATGGTGTTATTATAGAAACACAGCCTTATGGGGACATGGTGTTATTATGGGGACATGGTGCCTTATGGGGACATGGTGTTATTATAGAAACATAGCCTTATGGGGACATGGTGTTATTATGGGGACATGGTTTATTATAGAAACATAGCCTTATGGGGACATGGTGTTATTATAGAAACATACTTATGGGGACATGGTGTTATAGCCTTATGGGGACATGGTGTTATTATAGAAACATAGCCTTATAGGGACATGGTGTTATTATAGAAACATAGCCTTATGGGGACATGGTGTTATTATAGAAACACAGCCTTATAGGGACATGGTGTTATTATGGGGACATGGTGTTATTATAGGGACATGGTGTTATTATAGAAACATAGCCTTATAGGGACATGGTGTTATTATGGGGACATGGTGTTATTATAGAAACATAGCCTTATGGGGACATGGTGTTATTATAGAAACATAGCCTTATGGGGACATGGTGTTATTATGGGGACATGGTGTTATTATAGGGACATGGTGTTATTATTATTGGGGACATAGAAACATAGCCTTATGGGGACATGGTGTTATTATGGGGACATGGTGTTATTATAGAAACACAGCCTTATAGGGACATGGTGTTATTATGGGGACATGGTGTTATTATAGGGACATGGTGTTATTATAGAAACATAGCCTTATGTGGACATGGTGTTATTATAGAAACACAGCCTTATGGGGACATGGTGTTATTATGGGGACATGGTGTTATTATGGGGACATGGTGTTATTATAGAAACACAGCCTTATAGGGACATGGTGTTATTATAGAAACATAGCCTTATGGGGACATGGTGTTATTATGGGGACATGGTGTTATTATGGGGACATGGTGTTATTATAGAAACATAGCCTTATGGGGACATGGTGTTATTATGGGGACATGGTGTTATTATAGAAACACAGCCTTATAGGGACATGGTGTTATTATGGGGACATGGTGTTATTATGGGGACATGGTGTTATTATAGAAACATAGCCTTATGGGACATGGTGTTATTATAGAAACACAGCCTTATGGGGACATGGTGTTATTATGGGGACATGGTGTTATTATGGGGACATGGTGTTATTATAGAAACACAGCCTTATAGGGACATGGTGTTATTATAGAAACATAGCCTTATGGGGACATGGTGTTATTATAGAAACATAGCCTTATGGGGACATAGATTATGGGGACATAGTGTTATTTATGGGGACATGGTGTTATTATAGAAAACATAGCCTTATGGGGACATGGTGTTATTATGGGGACATGGTGTTATTATAGAAACACAGCCTTATGGGGACATGGTGTTATTATAGAAACATAGCCTTATGGGGACATGGTGTTATTATAGAAACATAGCCTTATGGGGACATGGTGTTATTATAGAAACATAGCCTTATGGGGACATGGTGTTATTATAGAAACATAGCCTTATGGGGACATGGTGTTATTATAGAAACATAGCCTTATGGGGACATGGTGTTATTATAGAAACATAGCCTTATGGGGACATGGTGTTATTATGGAAACATAGTTATTATGGGGACATGGTGTTATTATAGGGACACAGCCTTATGGGGACATGTGTTATTATATGGGGACAGTTATTAAGAAACATTATGGGGACATGGTATGGGGACATTATAGAAACATAGCCTTATGGGGACATGGTGTTATTATGGGGACATGGTGTTATTATAGAAACACAGCCTTATGGGGACATGGTGTTATTATAGAAACACAGCCTTATGGGGACATGGTGTTATGGGGACATGGTGTTATTATGGGGACATGGTGTTATTATAGAAACATAGCCTTATGGGGACATGGTGTTATTATAGAAACATAGCCTTATGGGGACATGGTGTTATTATTATGGGGACATGGTGTTATTATGGGGACATGGTGTTATTATTAGCCTTATGGGGACATGGTGTTATTATAGGGGACATGGTGTTATTATAGAAACACAGCCTTATGGGGACATGGTGTTATTATGGGGACATGGTGTTATTATGGGGACATGGTGTTATTATAGAAACATAGCCTTATGGGGACATGGTGTTATTATGGGGACATGGTGTTATTATAGAAACATAGCCTTATGGGGACATGGTGTTATTATAGAAACATAGCCTTATGGGGACATGGTGTTATTATGGGGACATGGTATTATAGAAACATAGCCTTATGGGGACATGGTGTTATTATAGAAACATAGCCTTATGGGGACATGGTGTTATTATAGAAACATAGCCTTATGGGGACATGGTGTTATTATAGAAACACAGCCTTATGGGGACATGGTGTTATTATAGGGACATGGTGTTATTATGGGGACATGGTGTTATTATAGAAACAGCCTTATAGGGACATGGTGTTATTATGGGGACATGGTGTTATTATAGAAACATAGCCTTATAGGGACATGGTGTTATTATAGAAACATAGCCTTATGGGGACGTGGTGTTATTATGGGGACATGGTGTTATTATAGGGACATGGTGTTATTATAGAAACATAGCCTTATGGGGACATGGTGTTATTATGGGGACATGGTGTTATTATAGAAACACAGCCTTATAGGGACATGGTGTTATTATGGGGACATGGTGTTATTATAGGGACATGGTGTTATTATAGAAACATAGCCTTATGTGGACATGGTGTTATTATAGAAACACAGCCTTATGGGGACATGGTGTTATTATGGGGACATGGTGTTATTATGGGGACATGGTGTTATTATAGAAACACAGCCTTATGGGGACATGGTGTTATTATAGAAACATAGCCTTATGGGGACATGGTGTTATTATAGAAACATGGTGTTATTATGGGGACATGGTGTTATTATAGCCTTATGGGGACATGGTGTTATTATGGGGACATGGTGTTATTATAGAAACATAGCCTTATGGGGACATGGTGTTATTATAGAAACATAGCCTTATGGGGACATGGTGTTATTATAGAAACATAGCCTTATGGGGACATGGTGTTATTATGGGGACATGGTGCCTTATGGGGACATGGTGTTATTATAGGGACAAATTATGGGGACAGTTATTTATGGGGACATGGTGTTATTATGGGGACATGGTGTTATTATAGAAACATAGCCTTATGGGGACATGGTTATTATGGGGACATGGTGTTATTATAGAAACACAGCCTTATGGGGACATGGTGTTATTATAGAAACATAGCCTTATGGGGACATGGTGTTATTATAGAAACATAGCCTTATGGGGACATGGTGTTATTATAGAAACATAGCCTTATGGGGACATGGTGTTATTATAGAAACATAGCCTTATGGGGACATGGTGTTATTATGCCTTATGGGGACATGGTGTTATTATAGAAACATAGCCTTATGGGGACATGGTGTTATTATAGAAACATAGCCTTATGGGGACATGGTATTATTATTATGGGGACATGGTGTTATTATGGGGACATGGTGTTATTATAGAAACATAGCCTTATGGGGACATGGTGTTATTATGGGGACATGGTGTTAGCCTTATGGGGACATGGGACATGGGGACATGGTGTTATTATAGAAACACAGCCTTATGGGGACTTATGGGGACATGGTGTTATTATAGAAACATAGCCTTATGGGGACATGGTGTTATTATGGGGACATGGTGTTATTATGGGGACATGGTGTTATTATAGAAACATAGCCTTATGGGGACATGGTGTTATTATAGAAACATAGCCTTATGGGGACATGGTGTTATTATGGGGACATGGTGTTATTATGGGGACATGGTGTTATTATAGAAACATAGCCTTATGGGGACATGGTGTTATTATGGGGACATGGTGTTATTATAGCCTTATGGGGACATGGTGTTATTATGGGGACATGGTGTTATTATGGGGACATGGTGTTATTATAGAAACATAGCCTTATGGGGACATGGTGTTATTATGGGGACATGGTGTTATTATAGAAACATAGCCTTATGGGGACATGGTGTTATTATAGAAACATAGCCTTATGGGGACATGGTGTTATTATAGAAACATAGCCTTATAGGGACATGGTGTTATTATAGAAACATAGCCTTATGGGGACATGGTGTTATTATAGAAACACAGCCTTATAGGGACATGGTGTTATTATGGGGACATGGTGTTATTATAGGGACATGGTGTTATTATAGAAACATAGCCTTATAGAAACAGGGACATGGTGTTATTATGGGGACATGGTGTTATTATAGAAACATAGCCTTATAGGGACATGGTGTTATTATAGAAACATAGCCTTATGGGGACATGGTGTTATTATAGAAACATAGGGGACATGGTGTTATTATGGGGACATGGTGTTATTATAGAAACATAGCCTTATGGGGACATGGTGTTATTATGGGGACATGGTGTTATTATAGAAACACAGCCTTATGGGGACATGGTGTTATTATGGGGACATGGTGTTATTATAGGGACATGGTGTTATTATAGAAACATAGCCTTATGTGGACATGGTGTTATTATAGAAACACAGCCTTATGGGGACATGGTGTTATTATGGGGACATGGTGTTATTATGGGGACATGGTGTTATTATAGAAACACAGCCTTATAGGGACATGGTGTTATTATAGAAACATAGCCTTATGGGGACATGGTGTTATTATGGGGACATGGTGTTATTATAGGGACATGGTGTTATTATAGAAACATAGCCTTATGGGGACATGGTGTTATTATGGGGACATGGTGTTATTATAGAAACACAGCCTTATGGGGACATGGGGACATGGTGTTATTTGGGGACATGGGGACATGGTGTTATTATAGAAACATAGCCTTATGGGGACATGGTGTTATTATAGAAACACAGCCTTATGGGGACATGGTGTTATTATGGGGACATGGTGTTATTATGGGGACATGGTGTTATTATAGAAACACAGCCTTATGGGGACATGGTGTTATTATAGAAACATAGCCTTATGGGGACATGGTGTTATTATAGAAACATAGCCTTATGGGGACATGGTGTTATTATGGGGACATGGTGCCTTATGGGGACATGGTGTTATTATAGAAAACATATGGGGCCTTATGGGGACATGGTGTTATTATAGAAACACAGCCTTATGGGGACATAGTGTTATTATAGAAACATAGCCTTATGGGGACATAGTGTTATTATAGAAACATAGCCTTATGGGGACATAGTGTTATTATAGAAACATAGCCTTATGGGGACATAGTGTTATTATAGAAACATAGCCTTATGGGGACATGGTGTTATTATAGAAACATAGCCTTATGGGGACATAGTGTTATTATAGAAACATAGCCTTATGGGGACATGGTGTTATTATGGGGACATGGTGTTGTTATGGGGACATGGTGTTATTATAGAAACACAGCCTTATGGGGACATGGTGTTATTATGGGGACATGGTGTTATTATAGAAACATAGCCTTATGGGGACATGGTTATGGGGACATGGTGTTATTATAGAAACACAGCCTTATGGGGACATGGTGTTATTATAGAAACACAGCCTTATGGGGACATGGTGTTATTAGAAACATAGCCTTATGGGGACATGGTGTTATTATGGGGACATGGTGCTATTATAGAAACATAGCCTTATGGGGACATGGTGTTAATATAGAAACATAGCCTTATGGGGACATGGTGTTATTATGGGGACATGGTGTTATTATGGGGACATGGTGTTATTATAGAAACATAGCCTTATGGGGACATGGTGTTATTATGGGGACATGGTGTTATTATAGAAACACAGCCTTATGGGGACATGGTGTTATTATGGGGACATGGTGTTATTATGGGGACATGGTGTTATTATAGAAACATAGCCTTATGGGGACATGGTGTTATTATGGGGACATGGTGTTATTATAGAAACATAGCCTTATGGGGACATGGTGTTATTATAGAAACATAGCCTTATGGGGACATGGTGGGGTTATTATAGAAACATAGCCTTATAGGGACATGGTGTTATTATAGAAACATAGCCTTATGGGGACATGGTGTTATTATAGAAACACAGCCTTATAGGGACATGGTGTTATTATGGGGACATGGTGTTATTATAGGGACATGGTGTTATTATAGAAACATAGCCTTATAGGGACATGGTGTTATTATGGGGACATGGTGTTATTATAGAAACATAGCCTTATAGGGACATGGTGTTATTATAGAAACATAGCCTTATGGGGACATGGTGTTATTATGGGGACATGGTGTTATTATAGGGACATGGTGTTATTATAGAAACATAGCCTTATGGGGACATGGTGTTATTATGGGGACATGGTGTTATTATAGAAACACAGCCTTATAGGGACATGGTGTTATTATAGAAACATAGCCTTATGGGGACATGGTGTTATTATAGAAACATAGCCTTATGGGGACATGGTGTTATTATAGAAACATAGCCTTATGGGGACATGGGACATGGT
The DNA here is from genome assembly GCF_018296145.1 of Oncorhynchus tshawytscha. Lineage (NCBI taxonomy): Eukaryota > Metazoa > Chordata > Actinopteri > Salmoniformes > Salmonidae > Oncorhynchus > Oncorhynchus tshawytscha. Next base: position 46,067,843 of record NC_056453.1, on the reverse strand, counting down.
GTTATTATAGAAACATAGCCTTATGGGGACATAGTGTTATTATAGAAACATAGCCTTATGGGGACATGGTGTTATTATAGAAACATAGCCTTATGGGGACATGGTGTTATTATAGGGAAACATAGTGTTATTATCCTTATGGGGACATGGTGTTATTATAGAAACATAGCCTTATGGGGACATGGTGTTATTATAGAAACATAGCCTTATGGGGACATGGTGTTATTATAGAAACATAGCCTTATGGGGACATGGTGTTATTATAGGGACATGGTGTCATTATAAGGACATGGTGTTATTATAGAAACATAGCCTTATGGGGACATGGTGTTATTATAGAAACATAGCCTTATGGGGACATGGTGTTATTATAGAAACATAGCCTTATGGGGTACTGTGTGTGTAGATCAAGATTTTCCCCCAAATTTATACAATTAATAATAAGGCTGTTACGTCCACTGTGTGAGACGTCAAGGGCTCTGAATACTTTCCGAATGCACTGCACGAACACACACAGTCTGCACTGCACGAACACACACAGTCTGCACTGCACGAACACACACACAGTCTGCACTGCATGAACACACACACAGTCTGCACTGCATGAACACACACAGTCTGCACTGCATGAACACACACAGTCTGCACTGCATGAACACACAATCTTGTACAGCTGACTTTGTGGGAAAACACAATTCAGTCCCATTCAAAATCCTAATTTTCCTAACCCTAAACCTAAACTGTACCCTAACACTTATTCTAACCTGTACCCTAATTCTAACCTTTCCCCTAACCCTAATTCTAACCTGTACCCTAATTCTAACCTTTCCCCTAACCCTAATTCTAAACTGTACCCTAATTCTAACCTTTCCCCTAAACCTAATTCTAACCTGTACCCTAATTCTAACCTTTCCCCTAACCCTAATTCTAACCTGTACCCTAAACCTAATTCTAAACTGTACCCTAACCCTAATTCTAAACTGTACCCTAATTCTAACCTGTACCCTAACCCTTATTCTAACCTGTACCCTAACCCTAATTCTAACCTGTACCCTAACCCTAATTCTAACCTGTACCCTAACCCTAATTCTAATCCTAACTCCCCTAGAAACAGCATCTGGCCTTGTGGGGACCAACAAAATGTCCCCAGTTGGTCACATTTCTGTTTGTTTACATACTGTTTGTTTACATAGTTTGTTTACATACTGTTTGTTTACTCCTGTTTGTTTACACACTGTATGAAAATGTATGCACTCACTACGTTCAGTCGCTCTGCTAAATTACTCAAACATTAGGAACCCCTTCCTAAAATTGAGTTGCACCCCCCCAACATCTGTTACTGCAGACTGAACCTCATGTTGTAGAGGCTGTATTGTAAACACAGACCTGTTACTGCAGACTGAACCTCATGTTGTAGAGGCTGTATTGTAAACACAGACCTGTTACTGCAGACTGAACCTCATGTTGTAGAGGCTGTATTGTAAACACAGACCTGTTACTGCAGACTGAACCTCATGTTGTAGAGGCATTGTAAACACAGACCTGTTACTGCAGACTGAACCTCATGTTGTAGAGGCTGTATTGTAAACACAGACCTGTTACTGCAGACTGAACCTCATGTTGTAGAGGCTGTATTGTAAACACAGACCTGTTACTGCAGACTGAACCTCATGTTGTAGAGGCTGTATTGTAAACACAGACCTGTTACTGCAGACTGAAACCTCATGTTGTAGAGGCTGTATTGTAAACACAGACCTGTTACTGCAGACTGAACCTCATGTTGTAGAGGCTGTATTGTAAACACAGACCTGTTACTGCAGACCGAACCTCATGTTGCAGAACCAGATTTACTTTGGAAACATGACTAAACATGACTAATTTGCAGTGTACAATTATAACTAGGAATTCTTCGAACAAACAGGAAACATTTACTTGGTCTGTTTCACTCTGCCAGATTGGCTTTGAAGAAGTGATTCCCCTCTAGCCTGGTCCCAGATCTGTTTATGCTGCCTTACCAACTCTTATATAGTCAATAGCAAAACAGCACAAAGATCTGGGACAAGGCTCATTTCCACTCATGCTATTTATCAAAAATTAACACTCAAACATTAACACAGTAAGTTAAGACTTAATATATATTTATTATAGGTATTTGCAATTTTACACCCAATGTTTTGTAAAAACGGACACCATCGTGAAAACCTTTCCTCAATAACTCCACATCCCTCAAAAAAACAGTTCTGTAAAATAACTTCTGTTTCAAGACCTTTTTAAAGCAAAGGCACATTTGTCAATAAGTGTTCTTAAAAGGAAAGCAGAGAGAGAGAAAGGCTGGCTGGAGGCAGGCAGAGTAGAAGCAGAAAAGAATAGTGAGATGCCATAGCCAGTCTTCAGTAAGTACCCCACATCTCCATCACAACACAACTCTGAACCTGACTTGGAGGAGAAGGAGAGGAGGGACCAGGGAGCAGACAGGGGTCTAAATGGGAGAAGCCTGAGCCTAGAGATTGGGGAAATGAGAGGCCCGGGGTTCTGGGGAAAGGAGAGGCCCGGGGTTCTGGGGAAATGAGAGGCCCGGGGTTCTGGGGAAATGAGAGGCCCGGGGTTCTGGGGAAATGAGAGGCCGGGGTTCTGGGGAAATGAGAGGCCCGGGGTGCTGGGGAAAGGAGAGGCCCGGGGTTCTGGTTAAATGAGAGGCCTGGGGTTCTGGTTAATGGGCTTGTTGACATGGAGAGGGGGTAGGGTTAGGGGAGAGGGGGTAGGGTTAGGGGGGAGGGGGTAGGGATAGGGCATGGTGCTCCACTTCTCCAGTGAGTCTACACTATAAAACACCTGTCAGTCTGTCTTCAACCCCCTCGCTAGCTGCAGACAGACCATAAGATTAGTCTGAACCATAGTCAGTCTTTGTGGGTGTTCATTGGATGCAGGAGGAGGGTCTCTGTGGCCGGTCACACCCAGGGGCCTGCCTGGATTATAGAGGGAGGAGGAATCCTTGTGCCCAATAGCAGTTCTCCTAACAGACCTCCCAGTCAACCACAGCCCTGACCCTCTCCCTCTGGAGGAGGGCCTAGTCTAGGGCTTAGTATAGGCTATTGGCTGCACCATCCACCAGTCAAAACAGGAAACCAGTAGCGTGAGAGGGGATATGTGTGAGATGAAGTCTGCGTAGCACCCCACACGCCCACATCTATTGGTCCCTGGAGCTGGGAAGCTGTGTCAGTGGACTGTGATAGGTCCTCGTCATACGAACACCTTGGCAAGAGCGTCTGCCCCGGCGGAGGCGATGTAGGCCTTAGAGGGGTGGAAGGCCACGTCATGGATAGACTCATCATTCTTCTTCCTGTGAGCTGTAAACTCCTGGATACATGTCTTAGTCTCCAGGTTCCACAGACGAATAGAACAGTCATGACCTGAGGGAGGAGAGGAGAAAGGGATTAGGGAGGGAAAAATGATCAAAGAGGAGGAGAGCAGGAAGAAGTTAGAGGAAAGTGAACAGTAGATGGGCGACAAGGCAGTTCATATAAAGTATACAGCTCTGGTGTCCCCCAGGGCTCAGGTCTAGACCCTCTCCTGTTCTGGTGTCCCCCAGGGCTCAGTTCCGGGCCCTCTCCTGTTTTATAAAGTGTACAGCTCTGGTGTCCCCCAGGGCTCAGTTCTGCGCCCTCTCCTGTTTTATAAAGTGTACAGCTCTGGTGTCCCCCAGGGCTCAGGTCTAGGCCCTCTCCTGTTTAATAGTCTGTCATATCATCACATGCAGAATGACAAGGTATATATCTAGCTGAGTATGTTAGAAATCATTGTTATGGAGAGTTAGCTACTTACTGCCAGACATCAGATAGAGACCATTGGGGTCGACAGCTAGACTGGTAACAGCATCCAGGTGGGCCACCATCGAGTGGACCAGCTTCCCTGAAGAGTTCAAATGGACAACATTTGTTAATTTCATGTTTCTGCTTTCTGTGTGAAGGTTAAGCTTTCTGTGAGAGCTGTAATTAAAATGTGAATTCATTCCGCTTTTAAAAACATCTATAAAATAAACTGCCATGAGAAACCAAACGGTCAGGATGAGGTAAAAACCTGGAGGACCGCGAGATTCCACATACTTTCAGATTGATGGTGAAGACATTTAGTTCTGCGAGGAAGACACTGTTGGAGTGAAAAACTCATAGAAAGTTTATATGTAGACCAGCAAAATGGCTGCAAAATGGCTGTTACCCGTGTTGTTGTCGTAGAACTTGATGTGTCTGTCCTCCTCAGCGGTGATGGTGATGGGGAGGGTGGGGTGACTCAGCACCTTGTTGATCTGACAGGGGGTACCTGGGGAGAGGAGAGAGAGCTTGTTAGGTCATATCTGGCTCCAAGGACCATGTACATTAATAATATACCAAGGCTTCCAAAACTGGCTTCAAATAGCTTCCTTTACTTTTTAACAAAAAGGTCTGGAGGCTTTCCAAACTCCCTCCCTCCCTCCCCTCCCCTCCCCTCCCTCCAGACCTACCCGTCTCCGCAGCAGACTCCAGGCTGAGCACCAGTTGCTGTGTCTCCATGTTGAACAGGCCGATCTGACCACTGGTGAAAGATGTCACCATGTGGTCGGGGTCACTGCAGACCACGTCAACTGACGAGGGCACGCCAAACTCTGAAGCAGCGAACCATAGTTGTTGATTTCACCACAGAATTTGAATATGATAAACATACAACACAAATGAATCAGCGTAGGATTCTGTTGACATGAATGAGAATGAAGAGTACCTTTCCTGTGGAAGGTGACCAGGGCAGGCTTGGTATCGGAGGCGTCCCACAACCTGACGGTGCCGTCTCCAGAGCAAGACAGGAGTCTCTGATGAACACCACTGTACACCAGACCCCACACCGAGTCAGTATGACCACACAGCGCCCCACGCAGGACAGACGGCTCTATTACACACAGGGAGGAGGACATGTTACAGACAGACAGACAGACAGACAGACAGAACAGACAGACAGAGACAGAACAGAGAGAGAGAGAGAGAGAACAGAGAGAGAGACAGAGAACAGAGAGAGAGACAGAGAGAACAGAGAGAGAGACAGAGAGAACAGAGAGAGAGAACAGAGAGAGAGAACAGAGAGAGAACAGAGAGAGAGAACAGAGAACAGAGAGGGAGACAGAGAACAGAGAGAGAGACAGAGAGAACAGAGAGAGAGACAGAGAGAACAGAGAGAGAGACAGAGAGAACAGAGAGAGAGACAGAGAACAGAGAGAGAGAACAGAGAGAGAGAACAGAGAGAGAGAACAGAGAGAGAGAACAGAGAGAGAGAACAGAGAGAGAGACAGAGAACAGAGAGAGATAACAGAGAGAGAGACAGAGAGAACAGAGAGAGATAACAGAGAGAGAGACAGAGAGAACAGAGAGAGATAACAGAGAGAGAGAGATAACAGAGAGAGAGAGATAACAGAGAGAGAGAGATAACAGAGAGAGAGAGATAACAGAGAGAGAGAGAGAGAAAACAGACACAGCCAGCCCTCTATTCTTACCGTATGAATCGTATGGGTCTAGGTTAGGGTTCGGTGTGTTCCAGCTCTGAATGGTGCCGTCCAGCCCTCCACTGAAACACTGCTCTCCTGTACTGCTCATCACAACACACAGCACTGCACCCTGGTGGGCCCTGAACGTGTGCATGGGTTCCACATCTACAGAGGCATTCCTGGAGATAAAGACTTAAACACTTTCTACACAATCTAGACTGTATAAAAGGTCTTGTGAGAGACATTGGTCTCACCATGTTTGGAGTCAATTCCTTTACCATTCAGTAAATTCAGGAAGGAAACTGAAATTCCAACTCTCCCCTGGTGAGAGCAATGTCTCAATGTCTTTAGTTAAGTAGACACTGATTTGGTTAGGGTTAACATTATAGTACTATTAGACAGGGAGGTTAACATTATAGTACTATTAGACAGGGAGGTTAACATTATAGTACTATTAGACAGGGAGGTTAACATTATAGTACTATTAGACAGGGAGGTTAACATTATAGTACTATTAGACAGGGAGGTTAACATTATAGTACTATTAGACAGGGAGGTTAACATTATAGTACTATTAGACAGGGAGGTTAACATTATAGTACTATTAGACAGGGAGGTTAACATTATAGTACTATTAGACAGGGAGGTTAACATTATAGTACTATTAGACAGGGAGGTTAACATTATAGTACTATTAGACAGGGAGGTTAACATTATAGTACTATTAGACAGGGAGGTTAACATTATAGTACTATTAGACAGGGAGGTTAACATTATAGTACTATTAGACAGGAGGTTAACATTATAGTACTATTAGACAGGGAGGTTAACATTATAGTACTATTAGACAGGGAGGTTAACATTATAGTACTATTAGACAGGGAGGTTAACATTATAGTACTATTAGACAGGGAGGTTAACATTATAGTACTATTAGACAGGGAGGTTAACATTATAGTACTATTAGACAGGGAGGTTAACATTATAGTACTATTAGACAGGGAGGTTAACATTATAGTACTATTAGACAGGGAGGTTAACATTATAGTACTATTAGACAGGGAGGTTAACATTATAGTACTATTAGACAGGGAGGTTAACATTATAGTACTATTAGACAGGGAGGTTAACATTATAGTACTATTAGACAGGGAGGTTAACATTATAGTACTATTAGACAGGAGGTTAACATTATAGTACTATTAGACAGGGAGGTTAACATTATAGTACTATTAGACAGGGAGGTTAACATTATAGTACTATTAGACAGGGAGGTTAACATTATAGTACTATTAGACAGGGAGGTTAACATTATAGTACTATTAGACAGGGAGGTTAACATTATAGTACTATTAGACAGGGAGGTTAACATTATAGTACTATTAGACAAGGGGGGTTAACATTATAGTACTATTAGACAGGGAGGTTAACATTATAGTACTATTAGACAGGGAGGTTAACATTATAGTACTATTAGACAGGGAGGTTAACATTATAGTACTATTAGACAGGGAGGTTAACATTATAGTACTATTAGACAGGGAGGTTAACATTATAGTACTATTAGACAGGGAGGTTAACATTATAGTACTATTAGACAGGGAGGTTAACATTATAGTACTATTAGACAGGGAGGTTAACATTATAGTACTATTAGACAGGGAAGGTCAGTCTTACTTTTTGGCGGGGGAAGTCTTCTGCAGGTTCCACATCTTCAGCGTGTGGTCCTCTGAGGCGGTGACTAGAACCGCTTCTACGGGGTGGAACGCCAGACCTCGGATCCCGTCAAAGTGGCTCCGTAGGGTAAACTTAGGGTTCCACGTCCTCCTCAGGGCATCCTTGTTGTTGGACATCTGAGGAGGGGAAACACCATGGATAGATATGGGTAGATAAGTAAGTAAACTGCAATCCTTTGCATCCCCCCAGGACAGCAACAGGGCTGTAGAACTGTACATCCCCCCAGCACAGCAGCAGGGCTGTATATCCCCTAGGACAGCAGCAGGGCTGTAGTACTGTACATCCCCCAGGACAGCAGCAGGGCTGTAGTACTGTACATCCCCCAGGACAGCAGCAGGGCTATAGAACTGTACATCCCCCAGGACAGCAGCAGGGCTATAGAACTGTACATCCCCCAGGACAGCAGCAGGGCTATAGTACTGTACATCCCCCAGGACAGCAACAGGGCTGTAGTACTGTATATCCCCCAGGACAGCAGCAGGGCTGTAGTACTGTACATCCCCCAGGATAGCAGTAGGGCTATAGTACTGTACATCCCCCAGGACAGCAGCAGGGCTGTAGTACTGTACATCCCCCAGGACAGCAGCAGGGCTGTACATCCCCCAGCACAGCAGCAGGGCTGTATATCCCCCAGGACAGCAACAGGGCTGTAGTACTGTACATCCCCCAGGACAGCAGGGCTGGCTGTACATCCCCCAGGACAGCAGCAGGGCTGTAGTACTGTACATCCCCAGGACAGCAGCAGGGCTGTAGTACTGTACATCCCCCAGGATAGCAACAGGGCTGTAGTACAGTACATCCCCCAGGATAGCAACAGGGCTGTAGTACAGTACATCCCCCAGGACAGCAGCAGGGCTGTAGTACTGTACATCCCCCAGGATAGCAGTAGGGCTATAGTACTGTACATCCCCCAGGATAGCAGCAGGGCTGTAGTACTGTACATCCCCCAGGACAGCAGGAGGGCTGTACATCCCCCAGCACAGCAGCAGGGCTGTACATCCCCCAGGACAGCAGCAGGGCTGTATATCCCCTAGGACAGCAGCAGGGCTGTAGTACTGTACATCCCCCAGGACAGCAGCAGGGCTGTAGTACTGTACATCCCCCAGGACAGCAGCAGGGCTATAGAACTGTACATCCCCCAGGACAGCAGCAGGGCTATAGAACTGTACATCCCCCAGGACAGCAGCAGGGCTATAGTACTGTACATCCCCCAGGACAGCAACAGGGCTGTAGTACTGTATATCCCCCAGGACAGCAGCAGGGCTGTAGTACTGTACATCCCCCAGGATAGCAGTAGGGCTATAGTACTGTACATCCCCCAGGACAGCAGCAGGGCTGTAGTACTGTACATCCCCCAGGACAGCAGCAGGGCTGTACATCCCCAGCACAGCAGCAGGGCTGTATATCCCCCAGGACAGCAACAGGGCTGTAGTACTGTACATCCCCCAGGACAGCAGGGCTGTAGTACTGTACATCCCCCAGGACAGCAGCAGGGCTGTAGTACTGTACATCCCCCAGGACAGCAGCAGGGCTGTAGTACTGTACATCCCCCAGGATAGCAACAGGGCTGTAGTACAGTACATCCCCCAGGATAGCAACAGGGCTGTAGTACAGTACATCCCCCAGGACAGCAGCAGGGCTGTAGTACTGTACATCCCCCAGGATAGCAGTAGGGCTATAGTACTGTACATCCCCCAGGATAGCAGCAGGGCTGTAGTACTGTACATCCCCCAGGACAGCAGGAGGGCTGTACATCCCCCAGCACAGCAGCAGGGCTGTACATCCCCCAGGACAGCAGCAGGGCTGTATATCCCCTAGGACAGCAGCAGGGCTGTAGTACTGTACATCCCCCAGGACAGCAACAGGACTGTACATCCCCCAGGACAGCAACAGGACTGTACATCCCCCAGGACAGCAGCAGTACTGTGAGAGCACTATAATACTAACCCTAACCTGAAAGCAAATTCATTGAGGAAGGTATTGAGTGGACAGACATCGGTAATGTAAAGCACACAGATCATGTTCTTGGCTAGTGGAGAGTGCAGATTGTATTGCGTCAGATTGTATTCCGGGTATCTAAAAGATTCGACTCATGTCGTAGGCCAGACTAACAGCCTCATTAGCTATGCTGAATCCAGCCAGTTCTCCCTCTGCAGTCTTCCTCCTCCCATAGAGGTATATGGATACTTACATCATAGGCCAGACTATCAGCCTCATTAGATACAGTAAGACCAGCCAGCTCTCCCAGTCCCAGTTCAGCCTCCATGTTCACATCAGGACGCAGGATAAAGGCCTTCCCAGAGGAAGGAGGGACCGTCAACACCTCCACTGGAAGAGAAACAGAGACAGTCAATTAATCAATCAACCAATAACCTGCAGGACACTCAAGATGTTAACACTGAGCAAATACATGGTACCATCTAACAGCCCTAGCCCTGGGTCCAAAACCTAGTTTAGACTAGTCCTGAGTCCAAAACCTAGTTTAGACTAGTCCTGAGTCCAACACCTAGTTTAGACTAGTCCTGGGTCCAACACCTAGTTTAGACTAGTCCTGGGTCCAACACCTAGTTTAGACTAGTCCTGAGTCCAACACCTAGTTTAGACTAGTCCTGAGTCCAACACCTAGTTTAGACTAGTCCTGGGTCCAACACCTAGTTTAGACTAGTCCTGAGTCCAACACCTAGTTTAGACTAGTCCTGGGTCCAACACCTAGTTTAGACTAGTCCTGGGTCCAACACCTAGTTTAGACTAGTCCTGAGTCCAACACCTAGTTTAGACTAGTCCTGGGTCCAACACCAAGTTTAGACTAGTCCTGGGTCCAACACCTAGTTTAGACTAGTCCTGGGTCCAACACCTAGTTTAGACTAGTCCTGGGTCCAACACCTAGTTTAGACTAGTCCTGAGTCCAACACCTAGTTTAGACTAGTCCTGGGTCCAACACCTAGTTTAGACTAGTCCTGAGTCCAACACCTAGTTTAGACTAGTCCTGGGTCCAACATCTAGTTTAGACTAGTCCTGGGTCCAACACCTAGTTTAGACTAGTCCTGAGTCCAACACCTAGTTTAGACTAGTCCTGGGTCCAACACCTAGTTTAGACTAGTCCTGGGTCCAACACCTAGTTTAGACTAGTCCTGGGTCCAACACCTAGTTTAGACTAGTCCTGAGTCCAACACCTAGTTTAGACTAGTCCTGGGTCCAACACCTAGTTTAGACTAGTCCTGGGTCCAACACCTAGTTTAGACTAGTCCTGAGTCCAACACCTAGTTTAGACTAGTCCTGGGTCCAACACCAAGTTTAGACTAGTCCTGGGTCCAACACCTAGTTTAGACTAGTCCTGGGTCCAACACCTAGTTTAGACTAGTCCTGGGTCCAACACCTAGTTTAGACTAGTCCTGAGTCCAACACCTAGTTTAGACTAGTCCTGGGTCCAACACCTAGTTTAGACTAGTCCTGAGTCCAACACCTAGTTTAGACTAGTCCTGGGTCCAACATCTAGTTTAGACTAGTCCTGGGTCCAACACCTAGTTTAGACTAGTCCTGAGTCCAACACCTAGTTTAGACTAGTCCTGGGTCCAACACCTAGTTTAGACTAGTCCTGAGTCCAACACCTAGTTTAGACTAGTCCTGGGTCCAACAAAGGCAAGGACAGAGGAGCAGTACCTTTGTCAAAATGTGCACTGGGCAAATTTGTGACCTGTTTCAGGAAACTAGGCGTATGTCGCGGGTCCACTACAGGAGAGATGTTGGAACATAAACTTTTTTTTG